>NC_080384.1:23171033-23322217 GCF_014773155.1 Arachis stenosperma | reverse complement strand
GTTGCTAAATACCTTGGAGCAATCATGAAGCTAAATGACAAGTTATTTGGAAAGACTTGGGAGGATGAACCCCTTTGCTCACCAAGAAATGAGACTTGTCTAGGCAGAAACTACCTCAAAAGAGGCAGGATCCTGGGAAGTTTTCCATACCTTGTACCATAGGCACCATGACCTTCAAGAAGGCCTTGTGTGACTTAGGGTCAAGTGTAAACCTCATGCCCCTCTCTGTAATGGAAAAGCTAGGGATCTTTGAGGTACAAGCTGCAAGTATCTCACTAGAGATGGCAGACAACTCAAGAAAACAAGCTCATGGACTTGTAGAGAATGTTTTGGTAAAAGTTGAAGACCATTACATCCCTACTGATTTCATAGTCCTAGAGACTGGGAAGTGCATGGATGAATCCATCATCCTTGGCAGGACCCTTCCTAGCCACAGCAAAGGCTGTGATTGATGTTGATAGAGGTGTTAATCATTCAAGTGAATGAAGAATCCTTTGTGTTTAAGGCTCAAGGATAGCCTCTATCATCATGGAGAAGGAGCATGAAGAGCTTCTCTCAAATCAGAGACAAACAGAGCCCCCACAGTCAAACTCTAAGTTTGGTGTTGGGGGCCACAACCAAACTCTAAGTTGGTGTTGAACCCCCACAGTCAAACTCTAAGTTTGGTGTTGGGAGGTTCCAACATGGCTCTGAGTATCTGTGAGGCTCCATGAGAGTCCTCTGTCAAGCTAATGACATTAAAGAAGCGCTTGTTGGGAGGCAACCCAATGATTATATTTTATATATTTTCTTTGTATTTATGTTTTTTTTGTAGGTTGATGATCATAAGAAGTTACAAAATCAATGAAAAAAGCAAAAACAAAATGAAAAACAGGAAGAAAAACAGCACACCCTGGAGGAAGATGTTGCTGGCGTTCAAACGCCAGTAAGCCTAGCAGTTGGGCGTTTAACGCCCAGTCTGGCACCATTCTGGGCGTTTAACGCCAGAAAGGGCACCAGACTGGCGTTAAACGCCAGAAAAGGGCAAGAACCTGGCGTTAAACGCCAGAAATGGGCACCAGCCCGGTGTTTAACGCCAGAAATAGCTCAAAACGTGATTTTGAGCAACATTAGGTGCAGGGATGACTTTTCCTTGACACCACAGGATCTGTGGACCCCACAGGGACCCTCACCCCACCACCACCCTCTCTCTTCTTCCCCCATTCACCAATCACCTCAATACCTCTTTCCCAAAAACCCTTCACCTATCAAATCCCATCTTTCTCTTCACCACTCACATCCATCCTTCATAAAACCCCCACCTCACCCTTCAAATTCAAACCACTTTCCCTCCCAAAAACCCACCCATAATGGCCGAACTCCATCTCCCCTCTCCTATAAAAACCCTTCTTCACTCCTTCATTTTCACAACCTAAACACCACTTCTCCCCCTCTTTGGCCGAATTAACCACCATCTCCCTTCTCCTCATTTCTTCTTCTTCTACTCTCTTCTTTCTCTTTTTCTCGAGGACGAGCAAACCTTTTAAGTTTGGTGTGGTAAAAGCGTTGCTTTTTCGTTTTCCATAACCATTTATGGCATCCAAGGCCGGAGAAACCTCTAGAAAGAGAAAGGGAAGGCAAAAGCTTCCACCTCCGAGTCATGGGAGATGGATAGATTCATTTCAAGGGTGCATCAAGACCAACTTCTATGAAGATGGGCCTTGAAGAAGGTGATCCCCGAGGTCCCCTTTTCACTCAAAAAGGGTGAATATCCGGAGATCCGCCATGAGATCCGAAGAAGAGGTTGGGAAGTACTTACCAACCCCATTCAACAAGTCGGAATCTTGATGGTTCAAGAGTTCTATGCCAATGCATGGATCACCAAGAACCATGATCAAAGTGTGAACCCGGATCCAAAGAATTATCTTACTATGGTTCGGGGGAAATACTTGGATTTTAGTCCGGAAAGTGTGAGGGTAGCGTTCAACTTGCCTATGATGCAAGGAGATGAACATCCTTACACAAGAAGGGTCAACTTTGATCAAAGGTTGGACCAAGTCCTCACAATTATATGTGAAGAGGGCGCACAATGGAAGAGAGATTCAAGAGGCAAGCCGGTTCAATTGAGAAGGCATGACCTCAAGCCCGTGGCTAGAGGATGGTTGGAGTTCATTCAACGCTCAATCATTCCCACTAGCAACCGGTCCGAAGTTACCATAGACCGGGCCATCATGATTCATAGCATCATGATTGGAGAAGAAGTGGAAGTTCATGAGGTTATAGCCCAAGAACTCTATAAAGTGGCGGACAAGTCTTCCACCTTGGCAAGGCTAGCCTTTCCTCATCTCATTTGTCACCTCTGTTATTCAGTTGGAGTTGACATAGAAGGAGATACCCCCATTGATGAAGACAAGCCCATCACCAAGAAAAGGATGGAGCACACAAGAGACCCCTCTCATCAAGAGATCCCTGAGATGCCTCAAGGGATGCACTTTCCTCCACAAGACTATTGGGAGCAAGTAAACACCTCCCTAGGAGAATTGAGTTCCAACATGGGACAACTAAGGGTGGAGCATCAAGAACACTCCATCATCCTCCATGAAATTAGAGAAGATCAAAGAATCATGAGAGAGGAGCAACAAAGACAAGGAAGAGACATTGAGGAGCTCAAGCACTCCATAGGATCTTCAAGAGGAAGAAAGAGCCGCCATCACTAAGGTGGACCCGTTCTTTGATTTCCTTGTTCTTTATTCTTCTGTTTTTCGAATTTATGCTTATGTTTATCCATGTTTGTGTCTTGTGATCATTAGTATCTTAGTGTCTATGCCTTAAAGTTATGAATGTCCTATGAATCCATCACCTTTCTTGAATAAAAAGTGCTTAATTGAAAGAAAAGAATTGCATGAATTTTGAATTTTATAACAGTTTAATGTTTTGATGTGGTGGCATTACTTCTGTTCTCGAATGTATGCTTAAACAGCATATGTCTTTGAATTTGTGGTTCATGATGTTGGCTCTTGAAAGAATGATGAAAAGGAGACATGTTACTGAGGATCTGAAAAATCATAAAAATGATTCTTGAAGCAAGAAAAACAGTGAATACAAAAAAAAAAGAAAGAAAGCAAGCGAAAAAAAAAAAAAAACCGAAAAGAAAAAAAAGGGAGAAGAAAGAGAAAAAGAAAAAAAAGAAAGAATAAAGTTGTGATCCAAGGCAATAAGAGTGTGCTTAAGAACCCTGGACACCTCTACTTGGGGACTTTAGCAAAGCTGTGTCACAATCTGAAAAGGTTCACCCAATTATGTGTCTGTGGCATGTATGTATCCGGTGGTAATACTGGAAGACAGAGTGCTTTGGGCCACGGCCAAGACTCAATAAGTAGCTGTGTTTCAAGAATCATCATACTTAACTAGGAGAATCAATAACACTATCTGGATTCTGAGTTCCTAAAGAAGCCAATCATTCTGAATTCCAAAGGATAGAGTGAGATGCCAAAACTATTTAGAGGCAAAAGCTAAAAGCCCGCTCATCTAATTAATACTGATCTTCATGGATGTTTTTGGAGTTCATTGCATATTCTCTTCTTTTTATCTTATTTGATCTTCAGTTGCTTGGGGACAAGCAACAATTTAAGTTGGTGTTGTGATGAGCGGATATTTATACACTTTTTGGCATTGTTTTTAGTATGTTTTGGTAGTTTTAGTTGAGATTTTAGTATATTTTATTAGTTTTAGTTAAAATTCACTTTTCTGGACCTTACTATGAGTTTGTGTGTTTTTCTGTGATTTCAGGTATTTTCTGGCTGAAATTGAGGGACCTGAGCAAAAATCTGATTCAGAGACTGAAAAAGGACTGCAGATGCTGTTGGATTCTGACCTCCCTGCACTCGAAGTGGATTTTCTGGAGCTACAAAAGCCCAATTGGCGCGCTCTCAACGGCGTTGGAAAGTAGACTCCTGGGCTTTCCAGCAATATATTAGTCCATACTTTGCCCAAGATTTGATGGCCCAAACCGGCGTTCAAAGTCACCTCAAGAAATTCCAGCGTTAAACGCCGGAACTGGCACCTAAATGGGAGTTAAACGCCCAAACTGGCATAAAAGCTGGCGTTTAACTCCAAGGAGAGTCTCTACACGAAAATGCTTCATTGCTCAGCCCAAGCCACACCAAGTGGGCCCGGAAGTGGATTTATGTCATTTACTCATCTTTGTACACCTTAGGCTACTAGTTATCTATAAGTAGGACCTTTTACTATTGTATTAGAGGACTTTGGTAGCTATCTTCGTTTTATGCTATCTTAGATCATTGGGAGGCTGGCCATTTGGCCATGCCTAGACCTTATGCTTATGTATTTTCAACGGTGGAGTTTCTACACACCATAGATATTAAGGTGTGGAGCTCTGCTGCCTCGAGTATTAATGCAATTACTATTGTTCTCTTCATTCAATTCCGCTTGTTCTTGTTCTAAGATATCACTTGTTCTTCAACTTGATGAATGTGATGATCCGTGACACTCATCATCATTCTCACTTATGAGCAAGGTGACTGACAACCACTCTTGTTCTACAAGCAACCAAGGCTCTAGTGAATATCTCTTGATTCCTGATTGCACGATGCATGGTTGATCGCCTGACAACCGAGTGCTCGCCTGACAACGAGCCACCATTCCGTGAGATCAGAGTCTTCGTGGTATAGGCGGAACTGATGGCAGCATTCAAGAGAATCCGGAAGGTCTAACCTTGTCTGTGGTATTCTGAGTAGGATTCAATGACTGAATGACTGTGACGTGCTTCAAACTCCTAGCAGGCGGGGCGATAGTGACTGACGCAAAAGTATCAATGGATATTATTCCGGCCTGACCGAGAACCGACAGCTGAATTCCGCTATGCCGTGACAGGACATATGCAATCGCTTTCACTGAGAGGATGGGAGGTAGCCATTGACAACGGTGAAACCCTACACGAGCTTGCCATGGAAAGGAAGAAGAAGGATTGGATGAAGACAGTAAGAAAGCAGAGAGACGGAAGGGAAGGCATCTTCATGCGCTTATCTGAAGTTCCTACCAATGAATTACATAAGTATCTCTATCTTTATCTTTTATGTTATTTTCGTTCATCACCATATACATCTGAGTCTGCCTGACTAAGATTTGCAAGATGACCATAGCTTGCTTCAATACTAACAATCTCCGTGGGATCGACCCTTACTCACGTAAGGTATTACTTGGACGACCCAGTGCACTTGCTGGTTAGTTGTGCGAAGTTGTGTAATGCCATGGAATTGAACTACCAAGTTTTTGGAGTTCATGACCGGGGATTATGAGAGTTGTGAAAAGTATTGTTCACAATTTCGCGCACCAGAGGCAACCCAATTTTATTTATCTAATTTTATTTTATTTTGTTTCTTGTTTATTTTTGTGTTTTATTAGGTACATGATCATGAGGAGTCACGAAAAAATAAAAAAAATTAAAAACAGAGTCAAAAACAGAAGAAAAAATTGTTCACCCTGGAGGCAGCGCAGACTGGCGTTCAACGCCAGTAAGGTGCATCTGGCCGGCGTTCAACGCCAGAACAGAGCACCATTCTGGCGCTGAACGCCCAAAACAAGCAACAACCTGGCGTTAAACGCCAGGATGGTGCACAGAGAGGACAAACTGGCGCTGAACGCCAGGAACAAGCATGAAACTGGCGTTCAACGCCAGAAACATGCATTACATGGGCGTTGAACGCCCAGAACATGCACCAATGGGCGTTTGAACGCCAGAATGATGCATGAAGGCAATTTGCATGCCTATATGGTGAAGGAATGGTATTTGTTTTCAC
The DNA here is from genome assembly GCF_014773155.1 of Arachis stenosperma. Classification (NCBI taxonomy): domain Eukaryota; kingdom Viridiplantae; phylum Streptophyta; class Magnoliopsida; order Fabales; family Fabaceae; genus Arachis; species Arachis stenosperma. The sequence goes on along the minus strand of NC_080384.1, from coordinate 23,316,419 downwards.
CTCAGGATCTGTGGACCCCACAGGATCCTCACCTCAGGATCTGTGGCCCCCCCACAGGATCCCCACCTACCATATTCCCACCTTATCTCCTAATCCTAGTTTTTGTGATTTGAATACCCCATGTCACAATTCCCAATATTCTTCATCAATCACCTCAATTCCTCTTCCCAATTACCCCATTCACCATTCACATCAATCCACTCTTCCCCATAAACCCCACCTACCCTCATAAAATTCAAACTCAATTTCCCACCCATTCCCACCCAAAATGGCCGAACTCCCACCCTCCCTCTCCCTATAAATAACCTCCCATTCTTCTTCATTTTCACACAACAATAACCCCTTCTTCTCCCACATAGCCGAACCTACTTCTCTACCTCTTCACCATATTTTCTTCTTCTTCTTCTACTTTTCTTTTCTTTCTTGCTCGAGGACGAGCAAAATTTTAAGTTTGGTGTGGTAAAAGCATAAGCTTTTTTGTTTTTCCATTACCAATGGCACCTAAGGCCGGAGTTTCCTCAAGAAAAGGGAAAGGGAAAGCAAAAGCTTCCACCTCCGAGTCATGGGAGATGGAAAGATTCATCTCCAAGAGCCATCAAGACCACTTCTATGATGTTGTGGCAAAGAAGAAGGTGATCCCTGAGGTCCCTTTCAAGCTCAAAAAGAATGAGTATCCGGAAATCCGACATGAAATCCAAAGAAGAGGTTGGGAAGTCATAACCAACCCCATGCAACAAGTTGGAATATTGATGGTTCAAGAGTTCTATGCTAATGCATGGATCACTAGGAACCATGATCAAAGTATGAACCCGAACCCAAAGAACTACATCACAATGGTTCGGGGGAAATACTTAGATTTCAGTCCGGAAAATGTGAGGTTGGCGTTTCACTTACCCATGATGCAAGGTGATGAACGCCCCTACACAAGAAGGGTCAACTTAATCAAAGGTTGGACCAAGTCCTAATGGACATTTGTGTGGAAGGCGCCCAATGGAGAATAGACTCCAAAGGCAAGCCAGTCCAACTAAGAAGACTAGACCTCAAGCCTGTAGCTAGAGGATGGTTGGAGTTCATCCAAAGATCCATCATCCCTACAAGCAACCGATCTGAAGTTACGGTGGATCGGGCCATCATGATTCATAGCATCATGATTGGAGAGGAAGTGGAAGTTCATGAAGTCATCTCCAATGAACTCTACAAAATAGCTGACAAGCCTTCACACATGGCACGGCTAGCCTTCCCCCACCTATATGCCATCTATGTTACTCAGCTGGAGTCATCATAGATGGAGATGTCTCCATTGAAGAAGACAAGCCCATCACCAAGAAAAGGATGGAGCAAACAAGAGAAGTTCCTCACGGCCCTCAAGAAGAACATGAGGAAGTTCATCATCAACAAATGCCTCAAGGAATGCACTTTCCTCCCAACAACTATTGGGAGCAACTCAACACCTCCTTAGAAGATTGAGCCATAATGTTGAACAACTAAGGGTGGAACATCATGAACACTCCATCATTCTCCAAGAAATAAGAGAAGATCAAAGAGCAATGAGGGAGGAGCAACAAAGGCAAGGAAGGGACATAGAAGAGCTTAAGAACATCATTGGTCCTTCAAGAAGAAGACGCCACTAAAGGTGGATTCATTCCTTGCTCTTTATTTCTTTCTGTTTTCGGTTTTTAATTATTGTGTTTATCTATGTTTTGTGTCTTTATTTCATGATCATTAGTATGTAACCATGCCTTAAAGCTATGAATAAATTCCATTAATCCTTCACCTCTCTTAAAAGAAAAATGTTTTAATTCAAAAGAACAAGAAGTACATGAATTTCGAATTTATCCTTGAATTTAATTTAATTATATTGATGTGGTGACAATACTTTTTGTTTTCTGAATGAATGCTTGAACAGTGCATATGTCTTTTGATATTGTTGTTTATGAGTGTTAAAATTGTTGGCTCTTGAAAGAATGATGAACAAAGAGAAATGTTATTGATGATCTGAAAAATCATGAAATTGATTCTTGAAGCAAGAAAAAGCAGTGAAAAAGAAAGCTTGCGAAAAAAAAAAGAAAAAAAATGGCGAAAAAAAATAGAAAAAAAAAAGAAGGAGCAGTAGAAAAAGCCAATAGCCCTTAAAACCAAAAGGCAAGGGTAAAAAGGATCCAAGGCTTTGAGCATCAATGGATAGGAGGGCCCAAGGAAATAAAATCCAGGCCTAAGCGGCTAAATCAAGCTGTCCCTAACCATGTGCTTGTGTCATGAAGGTCCAAGTGAAAAGCTTGAGACTAAGTGGTTAAAGTCGTGATCCAAGGCAAAAGAGTGTGCTTAAGAGCTCTGGACACCACTAACTGGGGACTTTAGCAAAGCTAAGTCACAATCTGAAAAGGTTCACCCAGTTATGTGTCTGTGGCATTTATGTATCCGGTGGTAATACTGGAAAACAAAGTGCTTAGGGCCACGGCCAAGACTCATAAGTAGCTGTGTTCAAGAATCAACATGCTTAACTAAGAAAGTCAATAACACTATCCCAAATTCTAAGTTCCCCAGAGACGCCAATCCCTCTAAACTACAAAGGAAAAGTGAGATGCCAAAACTGTTCAGAAGCAAAAAGCTACAAGTCCCGCTCATCTAATTATAATTAATATTCATTGATATTCTGGAATTTATAGTATATTCTCTTCTTTTTATCCTATTTGATTTTCAGTTGCTTGGGGACAAGCAACAATTTAAGTTTGGTGTTGTGATGAGCGGATAATTTATACGCTTTTTGGCATTGTTTTTAAGTAGTTTTTAGCAAGTTCAAGCTACTTTTAGGGATGTTTTCATTAGTTTTTATGTTAAATTCACATTTCTGGACTTTACTATGAGTTTGTGTGTTTTTCTGTGATTTCAGGTAAATTCTGGCTAAAATTGAGGGATTTGAGCAAAACTCTGAAAAAGGCTGCAAAAGGACTGCTGATGCTGTTGGAATCTGACCTCCCTGCACTCGAAATGGATTTTCTGGAGCTACAGAACTCCAATTGGCGCGCTCTCAACGGCGTTGGAAAGTAGACATCCAGGGCTTTCCAGCAATATATAATAGTCCATACTTTATTCGGAAATTGACGACGTAACTTGGCGTTGAACGCCAAGTACATGCTGCTGTCTGGAGTTAAACGCCAGAAAAACGTCATGATCCGGAGTTGAACGCCCAAAACACGTCATAACTCGAAGTTCAACTCCAAGAGAAGCCTCAGCTCGTGGATAGATCAAGCTCAGCCCAAGCACACACCAAGTGGGCCCCGGAAGTGGATTTATGCATCAATTACTTACTCATGTAAACCCTAGTAGCTAGTCTAGTATATATAGGACATTTATCTATTGTATTAGACATCTTTTGACCACTCTAAGTCTTTGAATATTCGGTCACTTGATCATGGAGAGGGCTGGCCATTCGGCCATGCCTGAACCTCTTTTGCTTATGTATTTTCAACGGTGGAGTTTCTGCACACCATAGATTAAGGGTGTGGAACTCTGCTGTACCTCAAGTATCAATGAAATTCTACTTTCTTTTATTCAAATCTCTCTTATTCTTATTCCAAGATATTCATTCGTACCCAAGAACATGATGAATATGATGAGTTAGATAACCCTCATTATCATTCTCACTGATGAACGCGCGTGATTGACAACCACTTACGTTCTACATGCAACAGAGCTTGAATGTGTATCTCTTAGATTCCCCAACAGAATCTTCGTGGTATAAGCTAGATAGATGGTGGCATTTATGAGGATCCGGAAAGTCTCACCTTGTCTGTGGTATTCCGAGTAGGATCCTGGGAATCCGGAAAGTCTAACCTTGTCTGTGGTATTCCGAGTAGGATTCCGGTAATGAATGACTGTGACGTACTTCAAACTTGCAAGTGCTGGGCGTTAGTGACAGACGCAAAAGAATCAAGGGATTCTATTCCAGTAGGCGCGGGAACCAACCAGTGATTAGCCGTACTGTGACAGAGTGCGTGAGCATTAGTTTTCACTGCGAGGATGGGATGTAGCCATCAACCATGGGTGATGCCTCCAGATGATTAGCTGTGCGAGTGACAGCCGCATAGGATATTTTCCCGAGAGGATTGAAAGTAGCCACCGCTGATGGTGAACCCCTATACACAGCTTGCCATGGAAAGGAGTAAGAAGGAGTGAGTAGAAGCAGTAGGAGAGCAGGCGTCCTTGGGCCATACAGCATCTTCATATACTTAACTGAAATTCCTACCAATGAATCTGCATAAGTATTCTATCCCTTTTATTATTCCTTTTTATTTATTATTTATTCCAATAATCACAATTACCCTTTAATCTGCCTAACTGAGATTTACAAGATGACCATAGCTTGCTTCATACCAACAATCTCTGTGGATTCGACCCTTACTCACGTAAGGTTTATTACTTGGACGACCCAGTACACTTGCTGGTTAGTTGAACGGAGTTGTGAATTCAACTAGTTCCACAATAATGATTTCATACAAATACAAACAACTTGAAGAATAGTGATCACAATTTCGTCCACCACTCGGTCTAGAGTAACTTCGGACCGGTTGCTAGTGGGAATGATTGAGCGTTGGATAAACTCCAACCATCCTCTAGCCACGGGTTTGAGGTCATGCCTTCTCAATTGAACCGGCTTGCCTCTTGAATCTCTCTTCCATTGTGCGCCCTCTTCACATATGACTGTGAGGACTTGGTCCAACCTTTGATCAAAGTTGACCCTTCTTGTGTAAGGATGTTCATCTCCTTGCATCATAGGCAAGTTGAATGCTAACCATACATTTTCCGGACTAAAATCCAAGTATTTCCCCCGAACCATTGTAAGATAATTCTTTGGATCCGGGTTCACACTTTGATCATGGTTCTTGGTGATCCATGCATTGGCATAGAACTCTTGAACCATCAAGATTCCGACTTGTTGAATGGGGTTGGTAAGAGCTTCCCAACCTCTTCTTCGGATCTCATGGCGGATCTCCGGATATTCACCCTTTTTGAGTGAAAAGGGGACTTCGGGGATCACCTTCTTCAAGGCCACAACTTCATAGAAGTGGTCTTGATGCACCCTTGAGATGAATCTATCCATCTCCCATGACTCGGAGGTGGAAGCTTTTGCCTTCTCTTTCCTCTTTCTAGAGGTTTCTCCGGCCTTGGATGCCATAAATGGTTATGGAAAAACGAAAAAGCAACGCTTTTACCACACCAAACTTAAAATGTTTGCTCGTCCTCGAGCAAAAGAAGAAAGAAGAGAGTAGAAGAAGAAGAAATGAGGAAGAAGGGAATGGCTTTGTGTTCGGCCATTGACAAACCCCATTTTGACGGTTTGTCTTGCATTGATTCTAAGAGATTTTAATACCTTTTACCCTCATTTATCCATTGAAATAGCATGGTTTTGTGATTGCCTCCCTATTTGTGCTTAGATGTGAAAACATGCTTTTTAGGCTTTTAATTTGATGATTTCAATCTCCCTTTGATTCCACTAGATGCCTTGATATGTTTGCTAGTGATTTCAGATTGAAAAGGCTAGGAATGGATCAAAGGAGTGAAAAGGAAAGCATGCAAAGTGGAGAAATCATGAAAAGTCAAAGAAGTTGAACTCGCCCATGGACGCACGCGCGCACCTGGCGCTTGCGCGCACCTGCGAATTACCCCATGGACGCGTACGCATGATGTGCGCGTACGCGTCGGTGTTGGTTTATGATTTTTTAATGAAAACGTGGCCAACGAATTCTGAAGGGTTGTGGGGCCCAATCCCAACCAACTTTGGCGCCAAAGATGCTATTTAAAGCCAAGGATTGAAGAGAAAGGGGGATGCCAACTTCATTCCAACTCATTAGTTCATTAGGATTAGTTTAGAGTTAGTTTCTAGAGAGAGAAGCTCTCTCTTCTCTCTAGAATTAGGATTAGGATTAGGTTTAGTTCTTAGATCTAGGTTTTTAATCTTTACTTTCTCCTACTTCTACATTTTAATTCTATGTTGCTACATTCAAATCTTCTTCTATTCTTTTGTTATAATTTCCTTTAGGTTGTTCTTAGATTTTGTTGTAGATCTAGAATTGCTCCTTCTACATTCTTTCAATTCAATAAAAGGTAATTCTTAATGAATGTGTTTCTTTGATTTGTTGTTGTTAATTCCTTGTAATTGAGTAGTGTAGATTTACTTTTCTTGCAATTTTACTATGCTTTCCTTTTATGCCTTCCAAGTGTTTGATGAAATGCTTGGTTGGATTTTAGAGTAGAATTTTATACTCTTGGCTTGGAAAGGTAACTTAGGACCTCTTGAGTTACTAATGTCCAAGTAATTGATGATTGGGAGCCATTGACTCTAGTTCTCACTAATTGAATTAGTGGAGAGTTAGGACTTATGGACTAGGATTGATATAACTCATTTGACTTTCCTTTACTACTAGTTAGAGGATGATTTAATGAGATTAATCCTTGCCAATTCTCATATTGTGGTTAGTGATTAGGATAGAGATCCTTGACCACCAACCCTTGCCAAGACCTTTTTAGCCATTAGTTTACTTTCTTACCATTTACTTTCATGCTTCTTATCCAAAACCCCAAAATACATTTCTAACCAATAACAAGACACTTTATTGTAATTCCTAGGGAGAACGACCCGAGGTTTCAATACTTCGGTTTATAAATTTAGGGGTTTGTTACTTGTGACAAACAACTTTTTGTATGAAAGGATTATTGCTTGGTTTAGAAACTATACTTCGACGAGATTTTATTTGAGAAATTCTATACCATCAAAAATCCAATCGTCAGCCATGTATGGGTGGGTTTGGGAGGGAAAGTGGTTTGAATTTGAAGGGTGAGGTAGGTGGGGTTTTATGAAGGATGGATGTGAGTGGTGAAGAAAAAGATGGGATTTGATAGGTGAAGGGTCTTTGGGGAAGAGGTGTTGAGGTGATTGGTGAATGGGTGAAGAGAGAGAGAGTGGTGGGGTTAGTGGGGATCCTGTGGGGTCCACAAATCCTGTGGTGTCAAGGAAAAGTCATCCCTGCACCAAATGGCATTCAAAATCACGTTTTGAGCCATTTCTGGCGTTAAACGCCGGGCTGGTGCCCATTCCTGGCGTTTAACGCCAGGTTCTTGCCCTTTTCTGGCGTTTAACGCCAGTCTGGTGCCCCTTTCTGGCGTTAAACGCCCAGAATGGTGCCAGACTGGGCGTTAAACGCCCAACTGCTAACCTCACTGGCGTTTAAACGCCAGCAACATCTTCCTCCAGGGTGTGCTATTTTTCTTCCTGTTTTTCATTCTGTTTTTGCTTTTTCAATTGATTTTGTGACTTCTTATGATCATCAACCTACAAAAAACATAAAATAACAAAAGGGAAATAGATAAAATGTAACATTGGGTTGCCTCCCAACAAGCGCTTCTTTAATGTCAGTAGCTTGACAGAGGACTCTCATGGAGCCTCACAGATATTCAGAGCAATGTTGGAACCTCCCAACACCAAACTTAGAGTTTGAATGTGGGGGTTCAACACCAAACTTAGAGTTTGGTTGTGGCCTCCCAACACCAAACTTAGAGTTTGACTGTGGGGGCTCTGTTTGTCTCTGATTTGAGAGAAGCTCTTCATGCTTCCTCTCCATGGTGACAGAGGGATATCCTTGAGCCTTAAACACAAAGGATTCTTCATTCACTTGAATGATCAATTCACCTCTGTCCACATCAATCACAGCCTTAGCTGTGGCAAGGAAGGGTCTGCCAAGGATGATGGATTCATCCATGCACTTCCCAGTCTCTAGGACTATGAAATCAGTAGGGATGTAATGGTCTTCAGTCTTCACCAAAACATTCTCTACAAGTCCATAAGCTTGTTTTCTTGAATTGTCTGCCATCTCTAGTGAGATTCTTGCAGCTTGTACCTCAAAGATCCCTAGCTTCTCCATTACAGAGAGAGGCATGAGGTTTACACTTGACCCTAAGTCACACAGAGCCTTCTTGAAGGTCATGGTGCCTATGGTACAAGGTATGGAAAACTTCCCAGGATCTTGTCTCTTTTGAGGTAATTTCTGCTTAGACAAGTTGTCCAGTTCTTTGGTGAGCAAAGGAGGTTTATTCTCCCAAGTTTCATTTCCAAATAACTTGTCATTTAGCTTCATGATTGCTCCAAGGTATTTAGCAACTTGCTCTTCAGTGACGTACTCATCCTCTTCAGAGGATGAATACTCATCAGAGCTCATGAATGGCAGAAGTAAGTCCAATGGAATCTCTATGGTCTCATTTTGAGCCTCAGATTCCCATGGTTCCTCGTTGAGGAACTCATTGGAGGTCAGTGCACGCCCATTGAGGTCTTCCTCAGTGGCGTTCACTTCCTCTCCTTCCTCTCCAAATTCAGCCATGTTGATGGCCTTGCACTCTCCTTTTGGGTTTTCTTCTGTATTGCTTGGGAGAGTACTAGGAGGGAGTTCAGTAACTTTCTTGCTCAGCTGTCCCACTTGTGCCTCCAAATTCCTAATGGAGGACCTTGTTTCAGTCATGAAACTTTGAGTGGTTTTGATTAGATCAGAGACCATGGTTGCTAAGTCAGAGGGGTTCTACTTAGAATTCTCTGTCTGTTGCTGAGAAGATGATGGAAAAGGCTTGCCATTGCTAAACCTGTTTCCTCCACCATTATTGTTGTTGAAACCTTGTTGAGGTCTCTCTTGATTCTTCCATGAGAAATTTGGGTGATTTCTCCATGAAGAATTATAGGTGTTTCCATAGGGTTCTCCTAGGTAATTCACCTCTTCCATTGAAGGGTTCTCAGGATCATAAGCTTCTTCTTCAGATGAAGCATCCTTAGTACTGCTTGGTGCATTTTGCATTCCAGACAGACTTTGAGAAATCAAATTGACTTGTTGAGTCAATATCTTGTTCTGAGCCAGAATGGCATTCAGAGTATCAATCTCAAGAACTCCTTTCTTCTGATTAGTCCCATTGTTCACAGGATTTCTTTCAGAAGTGTACATGAATTGGTTATTTGCAACCATTTCAATTAGCTCTTGAGCCTCTGTAGGCGTCTTCTTCAGATGAAGAGATCCTCCAGCAGAGCTATCCAAAGACATCTTGGATAGTTCGGAGAGACCATCATAGAAAATACCTATGATGCTCCATTCAGAAAGCATATCAGATGGACACTTTCTGATCAATTGTTTGTATCTTTCCCAAGCTTCATAGAGGGATTCTCCATCCTTCTGTCTGAAGGTTTGGACTTCCACTCTAAGCTTACTCAATTTTTGAGGTGGAAAGAACTTTGCCAAGAAGGCATTGACTAGCTTTTCCCAAGAGTCCAGGCTTTCTTTAGGTTGTGAGTCCAACCATATCCTAGCTCTGTCTCTTACAGCAAAAGGGAATAGCATAAGTCTGTAGACCTCAGGGTCAACCCCATTAGTCTTGACAGTGTCACAGATTTGCAAGAATTCAGCTAAAAACTGATAAGGATCTTCCAATGGGTTTCCATGGAACTTGCAATTCTGTTGCATTAGAGAAACTAATTGAGGCTTAAGCTCAAAGTTGTTTGCTCCAATGGCAGGGATAGAGATGCTTCTCCCATAGAAGTCGGGAGTAGGTGCAGTAAAGTCACCCAGCACCTTCCTTGCATTGTTTGCATTGTTGTTGTTTTCGGCTGCCATGTGTTCTTCTTCTTTGAAGAATTCGGTTAGGTTCTCTACAGAGAGTTGTGCCTTAGCTTCTCTTAGCTTTCGCTTCAAGGTCCTCTCAGGTTCAGGGTCAGCTTCAACAAGAATGCCTTTGTCTCTGCTCCTGCTCATATGAAAGAGAAGAGAACAAGAAAATGTGGAATCCTCTATGTCACAGTATAGAGATTCCTTGAGGTGTCAGAAGAACAGAAAAATAGAAGAAAGAGGTAGAAGAATTCGAACTTAATCAGATAGAGTTCGAATTGTGCATTGAGAAGGAGTGATACTCCATAAATAGAAGGATGTGAGAAGAGGGGAAGAGAGTTTTCGAAAATTAATTAAAAAGATTTTGAAAACATTTTGAAAAATTGATTGATAATTTTCGAAAACTCAAAGTGGAAAAGAAATCAATTGATTTTTGAAAAAGATTTTGAAATTAGAAATTAAAAAGATATGATTGAAAACTATTTTGAAAAAGATGTGATTAAAAAGATTTGAAAAGTTATGCTTTTAAAAAGATGTGATTGAGAAGATATGATTTGAAAAACATTTTAAAAAAAGATTTGATTTTTTTAAAAATTAATGACTTGCCTAACAAGAAAAGATATGATTTAAACATTAAACCTCTCTCAACAGAAAAGGCAACATACTTGAAATGTTCAATCAAATCATTAATTGGTAGTAAGTATCTTTGAAAAAAGAAAGAAATTGATTTTGAAAACATTTGATTGAAAAGATTTGATTTGAAAAAGATTTGATTTTGAAAAACTTTGAAAACTTGAAAAAAAAATTGATTTGAAAACAAAATCCTCCCCCTTGTGCCATCCTGGCGTTAAACGCCCAAAATGCTACCTTTTTGGGCGTTAAACGCCCAACCGGTACCCTGGCTGGCGTTTAAACGCCAGTCTGTCCTTCTTCACTGGGCGTTTTGAACGCCCAGTTTTTCTGTGTAATTCCTCTGCTGCATGTTCTGAATCTTCAGTCCCCTGTACTATTGACTTGAAAATAGAACCAAGATCAAATAAACAAGGCATGCAAGACACCAAACTTAAGATTAGACACTAGACTCAAACAAAAAAAACATAAAATATTTTTGGTTTTTATGATTTTGTAAATTTTTTGTGCTTTTTTCGAAAATTATGTGAAAATAGAAAATAAAGGTTTCAGAATTCTCAATTTGAATTTCCAGGAATCATTGCAATGCTAGTCTAAGATTCCGGTCCAGGAATTAGACATGGCTTCACAGCCAGCCAAGCTTTCAAAGAAAGCTTCGGTCCAAAACACTAGACATGGCCAATGGCCAGCCAAGCCTTAGCAGATCATTGTTCCAATAGCAAGTTTGATAGAAATCAACAAGCTCTTGTGATGATAAGTTGAAAACTCGGTCCAATAAGATTAGACATGGCTTCACAGCCAGCCAGATTTCAACAGATCACCATGAAACACTAGAATTCATTTTTAAGAACTCTGAAAAAAAATTACCTAATCTAAGAAACAAGATGAACCGTCAGTTGTCCATACACAAACAATCCCCGGCAACGGCGCCAAAAACTTGGTGCACGAAATTGTGATCACTACAACACAAAATAATCCCTAGTAATGGCTCCAAAGACTTGGTGCTCAATACCATGGCATAAACACAACTTCGCACAACTAACCAGCAAGTGCACTGGGTCGTCCAAGTAATAAACCTTACGCGAGTAAGGGTCGATCCCACGGAGATTGTTGCTATGAAGCAAGCTATGGTCACCTTGTAAATCTTAGTCAGGCAGACTCAATTGGGTATAGATGATGAATGAATAAAACATAAAGATAAAGATAGAGATACTTATGTATATCATTGGTGAGAGCTTCAGATAAGCGTATGAAGATGCTTTCCCTTCCGTCTCTCTGCTTTCCTACTGTCTTCATCCAATCCTTCTTACTCCTTTCCATGGCAAGCTTATGCAAGGGTTTCACCGTTGTCAGTGGCTGCCTCCCATCCTCTCAGTGAAAATGTTCCTATGCTCTGTCACAGCATATGGCTAATCAGCTGTCGGTTCTCGGTCAGGCCGGAATAGAATCCAGCGATTCTTTTGCGTCTGTCACTAACGCCCTGCCTGCTAGGAGTTTGAAGCACGTCACAGTCATTCAATCATTGAATCCTACTCAGAATACCACAGACAAGGTTAGACCTTCCGGATTCTCTTGAATGCCGCCATCAGTTCTCGCCTATACCACGAAGACTCTGATCTCACGGAATGGCTGGCTCGTTTGTCAGGCGAGCACTCGGTTGTCAGGCGATCAACCATGCATCGTGTATCAGGAATCCAAGAGATAAACACTAGAGCCTTGTTTGCTTGTAGAACAGAAGTGGTTGTCAGTCACTTTGTTCATAAGTGAGAATGATGATGAGTGTCACATAATCATCACATTCATCAAGTTATTGAGTGCAAATGAATATCTTGGACAATAAACAAGCGGAATTGAATAGAAGAACAATAGTGATTGCATTAATACTCGAGGTACAGCAGAGCTCCACACCTTAATCTATGGTGTGTAGAAACTCCACCGTTGAAAATACATAAGAACGGGGTCTAGGCATGGCCGAATGGCCAGCCTCCCAAAGTGATCAAAAGATCTAAAGAAAAAGGTTCCAAAGATCAGAAGATGTAAAGATCCGAAGATGAAAATACAATAGTAAAAGGTCCTACTTATAGGGAACTAGTAGCCTAAGGTGTACATAGATGAGTAAATGACATAAAAATCCACTTCCGGGCCCACTTGGTGTGTGCTTGGGCTGAGCAATGAAGCATTTTCGTGTAGAGACTCTTCTTGGAGTTAAACGCCAGCTTTTATGCCAGTTTGGGCGTTTAACTCCCATCTAGGTGCCAGTTCCGGCGTTTAACGCTGGAATTCCTGAGGGTGACTTTGAACGCCGTTTTGGGCCATCAAATCTTGGGCAAAGTATGGACTATCATATATTGCTGGAAAGCCCAGGATGTCTACTTTCCAACGCCGTTGAGAGCGCGCCAATTGGGCTTCTGTAGCTCCAGAAAATCCACTTCGAGTGTAGGAAGGTCAGAATCCAACAGCATCTGCAGTCCTTTTCAGTCTCTGAATCAGATTTTTGCTCAGGTCCCTCAATTTCAACCAGAAAATACCTGAAATCACAGAAAAATACACAAACTCATAGTAAAGTCCAGAAAAGTGAATTTTAACTAAAAACTAATAAAAATATACTAAGAACTCAACTAAAACTACCAAAAACATACTAAAAACAATGCCAAAAAGGGTACAAATTATCCGCTCATCAAGAAGGATCTAGAGAATGAGAAGGCGAGTTTCCTTTCATTGGCGGCTTCTTTGAGGTTGGCCGAGGACACAGCTCTGATGCATAAAGATAGTTATGTTACAACTTATCGGGAGGTGATGCGTCTGAGGGGGGAGTTGGACAGTGCTCGGGAGGATTATTCTGAGCTCCAAGGTCATCTTGTCGGCAGCGTGACTGCTGCTTATGAGAACTTGAAGGAGCAAGTTCGGGTCATTGCTCCCGAGGCCGATCTTACCCTTTTCAGTTTAGATAATGTTGTCAGAGATGGCAAGATTGTCCCTGATGACGAGGGTGATGATGATGCTGATCCTCCTCCTGTGTCCTCTGCCAAAGTGTCGACTACCTCTGCTCCCCCGGTTGCACCTGATTCGGATTGCCAAGTTCTGAACCGGGAGGATGGAACTGTAGATGCCGTGCCTATTTAGACTCGTCCTCCTTCTCCTTGTCCTAATACTGCAAAAGATGCTCCCGATGTTTGCTGATCTTTTTCTGGATTCTCATGTTAGTTGGCCCGGCTTGTGGGCTCTTAAAACTTTTTATTTTTTTGCTGACGTTTTCTGGTTGTTTTGTCTGGCAACCTTTTGAAAAACAAAAGTAGCTCGTTATCCTTTTTTGATGGCCTCTGAGGCTTTAAAACTTTGTAGATTATATCAAGGTTTTTTGATATTTTCTTCTGTTTTCTGAGAATGTTGGTCCTTGCAATTTTGACCTTTTTGGATTGCCTCGTGCTTGTTTGTAGCTTGGATCCTTCTGTATTTGTGTGGATCCGACTTGTTTTCTCTTTTTTGTAGGTATTTTTGGTGTTTCTCCAACTGATTTCTTTGTGTTGATTCCCTTTGTTTCTGTAATCCTCTTTCCTGAACCTTTGTTAGGTCTCTTTCAGGGATTACTTTGTTCGTAGGAGTCCGACTTCATTTAGGTCGGTCTCTTCTGAGTTATATCTTTTTAGTAGCAGGAGTCCGACTTGGTTATATCAGTCTCCTTTAAGTTATTTTTCATAGTCCTCTTTCTTGGATCTTTGTCAGATCTCTTTCAGGGACTACTTGTATAACTTTTTTATTGATAGGAGTCCGACTTGGTTATGTCGGTCTCCTTTGAGTTATTTCTGTAATCCTCTTTTTTGGACCTTTGTCAGGTCTCTTCCAGGGATTACTTTGATAACTTTTTAATGGTAGGAGTCCGACTTGGTTATATCGGTCTCCTTTAAGTTATTTCTGTAATCCTCTTTTTTGGACCTTTGTCAGGTCTCTTTCAGGGACTACTTGTATAACTTTTTAGTTTTGGGCTGACTTTGTTATGTCAGGCCCTTCTAAGTTAAAGTAATCCTCTTTAATAGGGTTGGTCAGACCTCTTTCCAGTGTTTACTTATAACTTAGGTTGACTTGGTCCGGCTTTTGAACGTCGGCCAGTCTTTAAGTTATTATATTAGCTATCCGTAAGACCTCGTCAGGTTCTTTTTTTTGGATTGCTTTTGATAACTTTTTACATTATTCTGTATTCATCTTTGCCGATTTGTAGAAAATGGTTGGCGTCTTTAGATCGTCCTTTAGGTGAATCGCGTTTTCACCTTTATCGGACGATTGTCTTTATTGTGGTCGCGCAGTGAATTTGTTTTTCACTTTCTGTCGACCTGTTGCTTTATAATCGGACGATAAATACTTCAGATTAATGCGTCTTGGAATCTTGTAGAATATCTAAATAAACTTTATTGAGAGAAAAAATGCAAATATATACATGTGGGAATTTCCTTGTTCCTTTAAGTCGGGTATGATCTAGGTCTCGACATGGTGCCTCATTAAAAAACCTTTTCAGGAAAAAGAGCGCATCCATTTAGTGAGATCCTTTACCTTTTCTAACTGTAGTACCTTCTTAGGTTGCAGGCGTGCCATGATCAAGGAAGCTCTCGTCCATCAAGCTCGGACAGTCTGTAGTAGCCCTTCCCCAGTACTTCAATGACTCGGTAGGGTCCTTTCCAGTTTGCTGCCAGCTTTCCTTCTCCGGGTCGAGTTGTTCCAATGTCATTTCTGATTAGGATGAGATCATTCTCTGCAAAACTTCTCGGCACTACCTTTTGATTATATCTGGAAGCCATTCGTCGCTTTAGAGCTTCTTCCCTGATCCAAGCTCTTTCTTGGATTTCGGGTAGCAAGTCGAGCTCTTCTCTCTGAAGTTGGGAATTTGCTTGTTCATTGTAGTGGACTACTCGGGGAGATCCTTCTTCGATTTCTATTGGAATCATTGCCTCCGCTCCGTATGCTAGTCGGAATGGTGATTCGTTTGTAGTAGAATGGGGGGTTGTTCGATACGCCCATAGGACTTGTGGAAGTTCCTCGGCCCAGGCTCCCTTTGCTTCTTGTAGCCTCCGCTTTAGTCCGGCCAATATGACTTTGTTGGCCGCTTCGGCTTGTCCATTGGCTTGGGGATGTTCGACGGAGGTGAACTGGTGTTTTATGTTCAAGTCGGCCACCAATTTTCTGAAGCCTGCCTCTGTAAATTGGGTACCGTTGTCTGTGGTGATGGAGTATGGTACCCTGAACCTCGTAATAATGTTCCTATATAGGAATTTTCGACATCTTTGTGCGGTGGCGTTGGCCAGGGGTTCTGCCTCGATCCATTTTGTGAAATAGTCTACTCCTACTATGAGGAATTTTACTTGTCCCGATCCCTGTGGGAAGGGTCCGAGAAGGTCGAGTCCCCATTTCGCAAATGGCCAGGGTGAGGTCACGCTGATGAGCTTTTCTGGTGG
This sequence comes from Arachis stenosperma, assembly GCF_014773155.1. Taxonomy (NCBI): domain Eukaryota; kingdom Viridiplantae; phylum Streptophyta; class Magnoliopsida; order Fabales; family Fabaceae; genus Arachis; species Arachis stenosperma. Next base: position 23,300,710 of record NC_080384.1, on the reverse strand, counting down.
GGCAATGTGAAAGTTGGCATGCTTCTGGCATGGTGGGCATGTCCTTACAAATTCTGTAGCCTCCTTTTGTAGAGTTGGCCAATAGAATCCCGCCCGGAGTATCTTTTTGGTGAGAGCTTGTGCTCCGAGATGATTTCCACAAATGCCGCTGTGTACTTCTTCCAAGACTTCCTTTGTGTTGGAAGTTGGTACGCATTTTAGTAAAGGTGTTGATATCCCTCTTTTGTACAGCGTGTTGTTTATGATAGTGTAGTACTGTGCTTCCCTTTTCAGCCTCTTTGCCTCCTTTTCATCTGTAGGGAGTTTTTCTGTTTTGAGGTAGTTTATTATGGGGTCATCTATCCTTGATCCCGACCTATTATGGCTAGGATTCTTTCTTCTTCCGCTATTGACGGGTTCTGTAATACCTCCTGGATGAGGCTTCTGTTGTTGTCCCCTGGTTTGGTGCTGGCTAATTTTGAAAGGGCGTCAGCTCGGGCATTTTGCTCACGAGGTATGTGGTGGATCCTATATTCCCCGAGTTGTCCGAGCTGTTTTTTGGTTTTATCCAAATATTTCTTTATGGTCGGATCTTTGGCTTGGTAGCTTCCTGTTATTTGTGAGGTGATGACTTGTGAGTCACTGTAGATGTTGAGTTTCCGAGCTCCAACCTCCCTAGCCAGCTTCAGACTGGCTAATAATGCTTCGTATTCTGCCTGGTTGTTTGAGGCTGGGAATCCGAATTTAAGGGAGAGCTCAAGTTGAGTTCCTTGGTTGCTCTCAATTATCACACCTGCACCGCTTCCTGTTTTATTCAAGGATCCGTCTACGTATATGTTCGACTCTATGGGGATTTTCGGGATGTCTATAAATTCTGTGATGAAGTTGGCCAGGTGTTGCGATTTGATTGCTGTACGCGCTTCGTATTGGAGGTCGAATTCGGACAACTCGATTGCCCATTGTAGGATTCTTCCTGCTAGATCTATTTTCTGCAATATCCCTTTTATGGGTTGGTTGGTTCGAACTTTAATGGTATGCGCTTGGAAATATGGGCGAAGCTGCCGGGATGTGAGGATCAGAGCATAGGCAAACTTTTCTATTTTCTGGTAGTTCAGTTCGGATCCCTGTAGTGCTTTGCTAATGAAGTAGACGGGTTTTTGCCCATGTTCGTCTTCTCTGACTAGTGCTGAGGCTATTGCCCGGCTTCCTACTGCGAGATATAATATGAGCTGTTCTCCTTCTTGTGGTCGAGATAGGATAGGTGGTCGTCCTAAGAACTCCTTGAAGTTTAGGAAGGCTTGCTCACATTCTGTCGTCCATTCGAACTATTTTCCCTTTCTTAAAGTAGCATAGAAGGGAAGAGATCTTATCGCAGCTCCTGCTAAGAATCGGGATAGAGTGGCCAACCTCCCGTTGAGTTATTGTACTTCTTTGATACAGGTTGGGCTCTTCATGTTAAGTATGGCTCGACACTTGTCTGGATTTGCTTCAATCCCCCTTTGTGTGAGCATGAAGCCCAAGAATTTGCCGGCTTCTACTGAGCCGCATGTTGTGTTTCCTGATAGTGTAAAACACTTGAGTCAGGTCGGATAACAATGTATCTTCGCTTTGTGTCTTTATCAACATATCGTCTACATAAACTTCCATGATTTTTCCGATGTGATCTGAGAAAACTTTATTCATTAGCCTTTGATAAGTAGCCCTTGCGTTCTTGAGACCAAAAGGCATCACGATGTAACAGTAGTTTGCTTTCGCTGTTAGGAACGAGGTTTTTTCTTGATCTGGTGGATACATGGGGATTTGGTTGTACCCTGAATATGCGTCCATGAATGAGAGATACTTATATCCTGATGAAGCATCCACTAGAGCGTCGATGCTTGGGAGTGGGTAGGGGTCTTTTGGGCAGGCTTTGTTGAGGTCGGTGTAGTCGGTGCACATTCGCCACTTCCCATTTGACTTTTTTACCAAGACGACGTTTGCTAGCCATAGTGGATATTTGACTTCCCTTATGAACCCGACCTCAAGTAGCGCTTGTACTTGTTCTTCTACAGCCTGAGCTCATTCTGGTCCAAGTTTTCTTCGTCTTTGTTGTACCGGTCGGGATCCCGGATAGACTGCCAATTTGTGGCTCATTAGTTCGGGATCGATACCTGGCATGTCGGCAGCTTTCCATGCGAAGAGATCAACATTATCTCGTAGGAACCGTATTAGTGATTCCTTTATGTCTTCTTTCAGGATCGTGCCAATATTAGTTGTTTTATCCGAGGTGTCTCCGATCTGGATTCTTTCTACTTCTCCTTCGGGTTGTGGTCGGAATTCTTCTCGCCTCTGGATTCCACCGAGCTCGATTATGTGGAACTCTCCTCCTTCACCTCGGAGGTTTAGGCTTTCGTTATAACAGCGACGTGCCATCTTTTGATCTGCCTTTATTGTAGCTATCCCTTCTGCAGTTGGGAATTTCATACATAGATGTGGGGTTGAAACTATTGCGCCGAGTTGATTTAACGTTGTCCGACCTATTAAGGCATTGTAGGCTGAGCTTACGTCGACCACGATGTAGTCTATCTTGAGGGTTCTGGATTGGTTTTCCTTTTCGAAGGTTGTATGCAGCGATACGTATCCCAACGGTTGAACTGGGGCATCTTCTAGTCCGAACAGGCTGTTCGGGTATGCTCTTAGCTCTTTTTCTTCTAGACCGAGTTTGTCGAAGGCACTTTTGAATAAGATGTCGGCAGAGCTTCCCTGGTCAATTAATGTACGGTGAAGGTTGGCGTTTGCCAGTATGATCGTAATGACCACGGGGTCGTCGTGTCCCGAGATGATTCCGGATGCGTCTTCCTTGGTAAACGTGATTGCTGGGATGTCTGGGGCTTCCTTTTTTCCTTCGACGTGGTATACTTCTTTGAGGTGTCGCTTTCGGGATGATTTGGAGATTCCTCCTCCAGCAAATCCTCCGTGTATTATGTGAACGTGTCTTTCCGGTGTGCGAGGTGATCGTTCAGATCGTTCAACATCCTCATCCCTTCTTCTTTTTCTTGGTTCGTCATCCCGATTGGTCAAAAACCGATCTAGCTTTCCTTCTCTTACTAGTTTTTCTATGACGTTTTTTAAGTCAAAGCATTCGTTGGTGGAATGTCCTCGAAGTCGGTGATACTCACAGTATTCATTCCGATTTCCTCCTCCTCTTTTTCTTTTAAGTGTCCGAGCTGGAGGGATTTTCTCTATATGGCAGACTTCTTTGTAGACATCTACTAAGGATACCCTAAGAAGAGTATAGTTATGATATTTTTTGATTTTTTCTCCGGAGCGATCCTCCTTTTTCTTGGATTCTTTATCTCGGTAGGCAGAACCGAACCTTGAGGCTTCGCCAAGTCGAGAATTTTCCTCCATATTGATGTATTTCTGTGCCCGTTCTTGTACTTCGTCTAAGGATGTCGGGTATCTCTTTGATATAGATTGGCTAAATGGTCCTTCTCGTAGGCCATTTATGAGACCCATAATGGCGGCTTCTGTTGGAAGACTTTGTATGTCCATGCATGTTTTGTTGAATCTTTCCATGTAGTTGCGAAGGCTTTCCCGATCTCCTTGCTTGATCCCTAGTAGGCTAGGTGCGTGTTTGGCTTTGTCCTTTTGTATGGAGAATCGGGCCAAGAACTTCTTGGCCAGGTCGTCGAAACTCAAGATGGATTTTGGAGGTAGGTTGTCGAACCATTTGATGGCTGTCTTGGTTAGAGTTGTTGGAAAGGCTTTGCAGCGAACTGCATCTGAGGCATCAATGAGGTACATTCTACTTCTGAAGTTGCTGAGATGATGGTTGGAGTCCGAGGTGCTGTCATATAGAGTCATATCTGGAAGCTTGAAATCTTTTGGAATTTTGGTTTTTATAATTTCTCTGGTGAATGAATCTTGATCTTTCTGAGAGCTATCTTCTGCGGAGGATCGAGTAGCTTTAGTTTTAAGATCAGCTTCGAGTTTTACAAGCTTATCTTCTAGTTCTCTGCTTCGTCTTATCTCCCGGCGTAGATCTTCTTCTTTTTCACGTTGATGTTGGGCTTCTTTCTCAAGTTGCTCCAGCCGATTTTGAAGTGCTTCTATTACTCCTGGATTTGATAAATTTTTGTCGCCATTGGTTTCTGGAGTATTTTTGAGTATCGTGTCCACGTTTTTATGTGGCGTTCTGTCTTCCAAACCTGAATCGTTGTCGTTGTCATGGTCATCTGCCATGTTAATGGGATGACTTCCAGGTTCCCCGGCAACAGCGCCAATGTTCCGAGGGTTACTTGAAACTGTAGGTCGATCTTGGATGAGATCGTCTGTGTTGGTCAGAACCGACGTGTCCGGCAGGTGGGTATCGGCCGGAGCTGGTGTGTCTGACTTGTTGGACTTGGTGGTGGTGCTGATCCTTCGTCCCCAGAGGGTGGGGGGTACCTGCAAGAGACTCCGATGCTTAAGTTAGCAAGGGTATTAAGCAGGTATTGAGTAGAATCAGAGTATAAGTTATACCTGGGGTGCTCCAGTGTATTTATAATGGTGAGATGTGGCCTCCTGCGGATAAGATAAGTTAGTTATCTTATCTTATCTTTATCTTATCTTTAAGTGAGGTCATCTTTAAAGGAACCGCCTTTATCTCTAAGGACTTTGGGCTGCCCTTGGATTTGGGGCGTGTTCCTCTATTTGGGCCCTTCGTTTGGGCTTTCCTGTGACTTGGCCGAGCTCTTTGAGGAGAGGTCGGGTTGTCCTGACCTGAAGAGGTCGGTCGCTTTGTCTATCGAACATCCCGGGTCGGACAGCTCGACCCAGGGTATGAACAGGCGCAACATGCAAAAGAAACAGATTCAAGCAAACAAAAGATTTGCACTGAAAAAGAGAAAAAACCAGAGCACGCAACAAGTCAAGCACGATAAAAACAGAAAGATCCAAACTTTCTCCAAAAGGAAGATCAAAAGGAAAACCCCATCGCAAAATCAGAAATAAACGAGGAAACACGAAAAGAGACTAACCTGGAGAATAGAAGGAAAACTCGAAGAAAGCTGAAAAGCAGAAGCAACAAAGCCACCCCCTCGAAGAGGAAGAATGCGAAGACAGAAGGAAAAAATGTGAAACAGCCCTCTTCCGAAAACGCAGTAGCAGAACAGACATCACAAAGAAGAAACTACAAACTCTGGGCAAGAAACAGAAAATGAGAGAGTAAAGGAAGGAGTTACGGAGAAGAAGTGAAGAAAGAGAAACCATTTTTTGATAAAGAGATTCAAAATAAAAGCCAAGAGAGAATGGGGCAACTAATGCCAATTAAATGCAGATGTTAAAACCGCTTGCGTTCCCAAAAAAGCGCTAATACAAAAAGCGCGCGCTTTTAGAGGAAAAAGTTCTACATTCAAAAAAGACTCTACAAAGAAAGGAATCGACCAAAATGCTTGAGTTTGACTTCACTGAAGAAGGACCGAAGTCAAAGACTCGGCCTCAAAAAAGAAGACCAAGCTCAAGCAGGGGCACTGTTCATACCCTGAATCGAGCTGTCTGACCCGGGATGTTCTACAGACAAAGCGACCGACTTCTTCAGGTCAGGACAACCCGACCTCTTCTCAAAGAGCTCGGACAAGTCACAGGAAAGCCCAAACAAAGGGCCCAAATAGAGGAACACGTCCCAAATCCAAGGGCAGCCCAAGCCCGTAGAGATAAAGGCGGTTCCCTTAAAGATGACTTCACTAAGAGATAAGATAAAGATAATATAAGATAACTAACTTATCTTATCCACAGGAGGCCACATCTCACCATTATAAATACACTAGAGCACCCAGGTATAACTCATACTCTAATTCTACTCAATACCTGCTTAATACCCTTGCTAACTTAAGCATCGGAGTCCCTTGCAGGTACCCCCCACCCTTCGGTGGCAAAGGATCAGCAGCACATTCAGTCCAACAAGTCAGACACACCAGCTCCGGCCGCTACACACCTGCCGGACACGCCGGCTCCGACCAGCACAGAAGATCTCGACTGAGATCGACCTACAGTTTTAGGTAACCCCTGGAACAGTTACACTGATGAGCTCCTTTGGCGAGGCGATATAAAAATTGGCGTATTTTTGACATGGTGGACATGTCTTTATGAACTCTGTGGCCTCCTTTTGTAGAGTTGGCCAATAAAATCTGGCCTGAAGAACTTTTTTGGTGAGTGCTTGTGCTCCGAGATGATTGCCACAGATGCCACTGTGTATTTCTTCTAGAACTTCCTTCGTGTTTGAAGTCGGTACACATTTTAGCAATGGTATTGAAATTCCTCTTTTGTATAGAGTATTGTTTATGAGAGTGTAGTATTGTGCCTCTCGTTTTAGCCTTTTTGCCTCCTTCTCATCTGTAGGAAGTATTTTTGTTTTGAGGTAGTTAATTATAGGAGTCATCCATCCTCGAGCTAGCCCTGTTATGGCTAGGATTTTTTCCTTTTCTGAGATTAATGGGTTCTGCAGTGTTTCCTGGATGAGGCTTCTATTGTTGCCCCCTGGTTTGGTACTGGCTAGTTTTGAGAGTGCATCAGCTCGGGCATTTTGTTCGCGGGGTATGTGGCAGATCTCATATTCCCTGAGTTGTCCGAGCTGTTCCTTGGTTTTATCCAAATACTTTTTCATGGTAGGATCCTTGGCTTGATAACTCCCTGTTATTTGTGAAGTGACCACCTGTGAGTCGCTGAAGACGATGAGTTTTTAAGCTCCAACCTCTTTAGCCAGCTTCAAACCAGCTAGTAATGCCTCATATTTCACTTGGTTGTTTGAAGCAGGGAACCCGAATTTAAGGGAAAGTTCAATTTGGATTCCTTGGTTGCTTTGGATTATCACACCTGTGCCGCTTACAGTTTTATTTGAGGAACTGTCCACGTAAAGATTCCATTCTGTGGGGGTTTCCAGGGTATCTGTAAATTCTACAATGAAGTTGGCTAAGTATTGTGATTTGATGGCCGTCCAAACTTCATATTGAAGGTCGAATTCGGACAACTCGACTACCCATTGTAGGATTCTACCTGCCAGATCTGTTTTCTGTAATATCCCTTTTATGGGATGGTTGGTTCGAACTTTAATAGTGTGAGCTTAGAAGTACGGGCGAAGTCGTCGAGACATTAGTATGAGCGCATAGGCGAATTTTTCTATTTTTTGGTAGTTTAGCTCGGACCGCTGTAGTGATTTACTAATGAAGTATATAGGTTGTTGCCCCTTGTCGTCCTCTCGAACTAGTGCTGAGGCTACTGCCCGACTTCCTACTGTAAGGTACAATATGAGTGGCTCTTCCTCTTGTGGTCGAGTTAGGATAGGTGGTTGTCCTAGGAAACTTTTGAAATCTTGGAAGGCTTGTTCGCACTCTGTTGTCCATTCAAACTTTTTCCCTTCTTTAGAATGGCGTAGAAAGGGAGAGACCTTATCACTGATCCCGCTAGAAATCTGGACAGAGCTGCCAACCTCCCATTGAGTTGTTGTACCTCTTTGACACAAGTTGGGCTCTTCATGTCGAGTATGGCCCGGCATTTATTCGGGTTTGCTTCGATTCCTCTTTGTGTGAGCATAAAACCCAGAAATTTTCCAGCCTCTACTGCAAAGGTGCATTTTGTAGGGTTAAGTTGCATACCATGCTTTCTTATAGTGTTGAATACTTGGGCCAGGTCGGACAATAATGTCTCGTCACTTTGTGTTTTTATCAACATGTCATCCACATAGACTTCCATGATTTTTCCGATATGGTCTGAAAAAACTTTATTTATTAGCCTTTGATAAGTGGCTCCCGCGTTTTTAAGACCGAAAGGCATTACGATATAGCAGTAATTTGCTTTGGTGTTAGAAACGAGGTTTTTTCCTGATCAGGTGGATACATTGGGATTTGGTTGTATCCTGAATATGCATCTATAAACGAGAGGTATTTATACCCAGATGAGGCGTCCACCAGAGCGTCGATACTTGGGAGTGGATAAGGATCTTTTGGGTAGGCTTTGTTGAGATCAGAGTAATCAATGCACATTCGCCACTTCCCGTTTGATTTTTTCGATGTTGGTTAGTCATAGTGGGTACTTGACTTCTCTTATGAATCCTGCCTCCAGCAGTGCTTGTACCTGCTCTTCCACAGCTTGGGATCATTCTGGCCCAAGTTTTCTTTATCTCTGTTGTACCGGCCGAGATCCTAGATAGACCGCCAACTTGTGGCACATTAGTTTGGGGTCTATCCCTAGCATGTCTGCAGCTTTCCATGCGAAGAGATCGACGTTGTCTCGTAAGAACTGTACTAGTGATTCTCTTGCATTTCCTTTTAGGATCGTGCCAATATTGGTTGTTTTGTCTAAGGTGTCTTCGATCTGAACTTTCTCTACTTCACCTTCAGGTTGTGGACGGAGTTCCTCTCGTTTCTGAACTCCGCCAAACTCAATTGTATGGAATTCTTCTCCTCTGCCTCTGAGGTTTAGACTTTCATTATAATAGTGGTGCGCCATTTTTTGATCTGCTTTTATTGTAGCTATCCCTTCTGTAGTTGGAAACTTCATGCATAGATATGGAGTTGAGACTATTGCGCCAAGTTGATTCAATATTGTTCGACCTATTAAGGCATTGTAGGCTGAACTTACGTCGACCATGATGTAGTCTATTTTAAGAGTTCTGGATTGGTTTCCTCTTCTGAATGTTGTGTGTAGTGAGATGTATCCAAGTGGTTGTACTGGGGTATCTCTCAATCCGAACAGGCTGTTTGGGTACACTTTGAGCTCTTTTTCTTCTAATCCGAGCTTATCGAAGGCAGTTTTGAATAAGATGTCGGCGGAGCTTCCTTGGTCTATTAGTGTGTGGTGGAGATTGGCATTTGCCAGTATGAAGACCATGGGATCGTCGTGTCTTGAGATGATACCGGATGCGTCTTCTTTGGTGAACGTAATTGCAGGGATGTCGGGCGCTTCCTCCTTTCCTTTGACATGATATACTTTTTTGAGGTATCTCTTGCGGGATGATTTGGAGATTCCTCCTCCTGCAAATCCTCCATGTATCATATGAACATGTCTTTCTGGCGTACGGGGTGATCGCTCGGTTCGTCCGACCTCTTCGTCTCTCCTCTTTTTTCTTTGTTCATCGTCTTGGGTGGCTAAGTACCGATCTAGTTTTCCTTCTCTCACTAATTTTTCTATGACATTTTTTAGATCAAAGCATTCGTTGGTGGAATGTCCACAGGTACAATGGTATTCACAATATTTGTTTCGGTTTCCTCCTCCTCTCTTGCCTTTGAGTGGTTGAGCTAGGGGTATTTTTTCTGTGTGGTAGACTTCCTTGTACACATCCACAAGAGACACCCGAATGGGGTGTAATTATGATATTTTTAATTTTTCCCCTTGTCGATCTTCCTTCTTTTTGGAGTCTTTATCTTTATCCCGATAGGTGAATCCGGATCTTGAGGTTTCTCCTAGTCGGGAGTTTTCTTCCATGTTGATGTATTTCTCTGCTCGTTCTTGTACTTCATCCAGAGACGTGGGATATTTCTTTGATATGGATTGGCTAAAAGGTCCCTCGCGTAGGCCATTGATGAGGACCATGATGGCGGCCTCTGTTGGCAAGTTTTGTATGTCTAGGCAGGTTTTGTTAAATCTTTCCATGTAGTTGCGAAGACTTTCCCGATCTCCTTGCTTGATTCCTAGTAGGCTGGGGGCGTGCTTAGCTTTGTCTTTTTGGATGGAGAATCTAGCCAAGAACTTTTTGGCTAGGTCATCAAAGCTTGATATGGACTTCGGAGGTAGGTTATCGAACCATCTAATTGCTGTCTTTGTGAGAGTTGTTAGGAAAGCTTTGCAGCGAACTGCATCTGAAGCGTCGGTGAGGTACATTCTACTTTTGAAATTGCTGAGGTGATGGTTGGGATCTGTGGTGCCATCGTACAAAGTCATATCCGGGAGTTTGAAGTCCCTAGGAATTTTGGTCTTCATGATTTCCCTAGTGAATGGATCCTGGTCTTTGCGTAAGTTGTCCTCAGGGGTGATCCGAGTAGCTTTTGCTTTGAGATCGGCTTCGAGTTTTAGAAGTTTATCTTCTAATTCTCGTCGTTGCCTTATCTCCCTCTGTAGATCCTTCCTAACTTCTCGTTGATGCTGGGTTTCTTTTTTGAGTTGCTTTAAGCGATCTTGAAGTGCTTCTATTACTCTCGAATTTGATGAGTCTTTATCCCCGTTAGATTCAGGGGTGTCTTTCGGTATGGTGTCCACGTTTTTGTGCGGCGTTCTATCCTCTAGATCTGAATCATGGTCATTGCCATGGTCGTCTGCCATGGTGATGGGATGACTTCCAGGTTCCCCGGCAACGGCGCCAATGTTCCGAGGGTTACCTGAAACTGTAGGTCAATCTCGAACGAGATCTACTATACTGGTCGGGGCTGTTGTGTCCGACTAGGAGATGATGATTGGAGCCGCCGTGTCCAACTTGTTGGACTTGGTGGTGGTGCTGATCCATCGTCCTCGGAGGGTGGGAGGTACCTGCAAGGGACTCCGATGCTTAAGTTAGCAAGGGTTTTAAGCAGGTATTGAGTAGAATCAGAGTATGAGTTATACCTGGGTGCTCCAGTGTATTTATAATGGTGTGGAGTGACCTTTTTAGATAAGATAAGTTAGTTATCTTATCTTTATCTTTTATCATTATCTTTCATGGGAACTGCCCTTATCTCTATAGGCTTGGGCTGCCTTAGTATTTGGGTCGTGTTCCTCTATTTGAGCCCTTTACTGGGCTTTCCTTGTAGCTTGGCCAAACTTCTTGAGAAGAGGTCGGGTCGTCCTGACCCGAAGAGGTCGGTCGCTTTGTCTGTAGAACAGCTCGACCTAGGGTATGAACACAGTGCATAGGCGCTAATCACATGGAAAGCACCTCCCTCCACCACAAGTTTGATAGAGATGATCCAATCTCCTACCCTCTTGACATTCACTACATCCTTCTTCCACTGCTTATCCAAAATTATTCCAACCCCATTCCTATTCTTCACCTTTCCTGTATACCAAAGTTTGAAACCAGAAGTATTCAACTCCCTAGCCTTCGCACCAACCCATTTTGTTTCTTGTAGGCACATAATGTTAATCTTCCTCCTCATCATGGTTTCCACCACCTCCATGGATTTTTCTATTTAGAGTGCCTATGTTTCATGTCCCAAATTTTGGATTAAATAAATAAATAAAATAAAAACAAAAATATTTTAATTATTATTTATCTTATCTACTTCTATTTCTTCTTCTACCCCTTCTATCTTCATCTCTCCTTCTTTCTCTTCTTCTACCTTTCTTTATCATGAATCTAAATAGGAAGGAAGAGTTTAGAAGAACTCTGGGATCTTATACAAATCCCACTGCTGACTTCTATGGAAGAAGTATTAGCATACCTCACATCAGAGCAAGTAGCTTTGACCTAAACCCTCAACTTATTACTCTAGTGTAGTAAAACTACCAGCATTCTGGGCTTCCTCAGGAAGAACCTACAGAGTTCCTGGCGGATTTCTTAAAGATTGCTGACACAGTACACAGTGATAGAGTAGACCAAGATGTCTATAGATTATTGCTCTTTCCTTTTGCTGTAAAGGATCAAGCAAAAAGGTGGTTGGATAACCAGCCTAAAGCTAGCTTGAAAACTTGGAAACAGTTAGTGGACAAGTTTTTAAATCAATACTTCCCTCCAAGAAAGATGACCCAGTTGAGACTGGACATCCAATGCTTCAGACAAGGAGATAGTGAATCTCTATATGATGCCTGGGAGAGGTATAAAAGGATGCTAAGAAAATGTCCCACTAAAATATTTTCAGAATAGGTACAGTTAAACATCTTCTATTATGGACTTTCAGACATGGCTAGAATGTCTTTGGACCACTCTGTTGGTGGTTCCATACACATGAGAAAGACCATTGGAGAGGCTCAAGAGCTTATTGAGACAGTTGCCACTAATTATCAACTGTACTCATCTGTTGAGACCTCTAAAAAAGGAGAGGTTAAGGCAGTATCTACTGAGCCTAACCCTCTAGAACAGGATGGCCCAATGACCCAGCAACTACACGCCCTTGCCCAGCAATGACTGGAACTGCAAGAGGCTTTACGAGAAACTCAGGCTTTTAACAGGAATGTAGAAGCCCAGCTGAGTCAAACAAGGTAGCAGTTATCTAAGTAGATAGCAGAAGAATGCCAGGCTATTCAACTGAGGAGTGGGAAATCCTTAAACACCCAACCTCAGTACAATAAGAAGGGAACCCAGGTCTCTGTACAGGATAACTTTGGGCGTTCAAACGCCCAGGGAGGTATCACTCTTGGCATTGAACGCAAGGAAAGGGCAGAGACTGGGCATTCAAACGCCCAAGGAGGTAGCACCCTTGGCATTGAACGCCTACAAGGGGATGATGCCCCTGGCGTTAAACGCCAGGAAGGGAGCAGCAGCATGGGCGTTAAACGCTCAAGCAAGGGAGGTCAGTCACTCACTGATAACAACCCTCCGAAGCAAGCTAGTAACCTCCTTTCCAAACACACATGGCATTCGGCCTTCATCAAACCAGCTAGTAATGCCTCATATTTCGCTTGGTTGTTTGAAGCAGGGAACCCGAATTTAAGGGAAAGTTCAATTTGGATTCCTTGGTTGCTTTGGATTATCACACCTGTGCCGCTTACAGTTTTATTTGAGGAACTGTCCACGTAAAGATTCCATTCTGTGGGGGTTTCCAGGGTATCTGTAAATTCTACAATGAAGTTGGCTAAGTATTGTGATTTGATGGCCGTCCAAACTTCGTATTGAAGGTCGAATTCGGACAACTCGACTGCCCATTGTAGGATTCTACCTGCCAGATCTGTTTTCTGTAATATCCCTTTTATGGGATGGTTGGTTCGAACTTTAATAGTGTGAGCTTAGAAGTACGGGCGAAGTCGTCGAGACATTAGTATGAGCGCATAGGCGAATTTTTCTATTTTTTGGTAGTTTAGCTCGGACCCCTGTAGTGATTTACTAATGAAGTATATAGGTTGTTGCCCCTTGTCGTCCTCTCGAACTAGTGCTGAGGCTACTGCCCGACTTCCTACTGTAAGGTACAATATGAGTGGCTCTTCCTCTTGTGGTCGAGTTAGGATAGGTGGTTGTCCTAGGAAACTTTTGAAATCTTGGAAGGCTTGTTCGCACTCTGTTGTCCATTCAAACTTTTTCCCTTCTTTAGAGTGGCGTAGAAAGGGAGAGACCTTATCACTGATGCCGCTAGAAATCTGGACAGAGCTGCCAACCTCCCATTGAGTTGTTGTACCTCTTTGACACAAGTTGGGCTCTTCATGTCGAGTATGGCCCGGCATTTATTCGGGTTTGCTTCGATTCCTCTTTGTGTGAGCATAAAACCCAGAAATTTTCCAGCCTCTACTGCAAAGGTGCATTTTGCAGGGTTAAGTTGCATACCATGCTTTCTTATAGTGTTGAATACTTGGGCCAGGTCGGACAATAATGTCTCGTCACTTTGTGTTTTTATCAACATGTCATCCACATAGACTTCCATGATTTTTCCGATATGGTCTGAAAAAACTTTATTTATTAGCCTTTGATAAGTGGCTCCCGCGTTTTTAAGACCGAAAGGCATTACGATATAGCAGTAATTTGCTTTTGGTGTTAGAAACGAGGTTTTTTCCTGATCAGGTGGATACATTGGGATTTGGTTGTATCCTGAATATGCATCTATAAACGAGAGGTATTTATACCCAGATGAGGCGTCCACCAGAGCGTCGATACTTGGGAGTGGATAAGGATCTTTTGGGTAGGCTTTGTTGAGATCAGAGTAATCAATGCACATTCGCCACTTCCCGTTTGATTTTTTCGATGTTGGTTAGTCATAGTGGGTACTTGACTTCTCTTATGAATCCTGCCTCCAGCAGTGCTTGTACCTGCTCTTCCACAGCTTGGGATCATTCTGGCCCAAGTTTTCTTTATCTCTGTTGTACCGGCCGAGATCCTAGATAGACCGCCAACTTGTGGCACATTAGTTTGGGGTCTATCCCTAGCATGTCTGCAGCTTTCCATGCGAAGAGATCGACGTTGTCTCGTAAGAACTATACTAGTGATTCTCTTGCGTTTCCTTTTAGGATCGTGCCAATATTGGTTGTTTTGTCTAAGGTGTCTTCGATCTGAACTTTCTCTACTTCACCTTCAGGTTGTGGACGGAGTTCCTCTCGTTTCTGAACTCCGCCAAACTCAATTGTATGGAATTCTTCTCCTCTGCCTCTGAGGTTTAGACTTTCATTATAATAGCGGTGCGCCATTTTTTGATCTGCTTTTATTGTAGCTATCCCTTCTGTAGTTGGAAACTTCATGCATAGATATGGAGTTGAGACTATTGCGCCAAGTTGATTCAATGTTGTTCGACCTATTAAGGCATTGTAGGCTGAACTTACGTCGACCATGATGTAGTCTATTTTAAGAGTTCTGGATTGGTTTCCTCTTCTGAATGTTGTGTGTAGTGAGATGTATCCAAGTGGTTGTACTGGGGTATCTCTCAATCCGAACAGGCTGTTTGGGTACACTTTGAGCTCTTTTTCTTCTAATCCGAGCTTATCGAAGGCAGTTTTGAATAAGATGTCGGCGGAGCTTCCTTGGTCTATTAGTGTGTGGTGGAGATTGGCATTTGCCAGTATGAAGACCATGGGATCGTCGTGTCTTGAGATGATACCGGATGCGTCTTCTTTGGTGAACGTAATTGCAGGGATGTCGGGCGCTTCCTCCTTTCCTTTGACATGATATACTTTTTTGAGGTATCTCTTGCGGGATGATTTGGAGATTCCTCCTCCTGCAAATCCTCCATGTATCATATGAACATGTCTTTCTGGCGTACGGGGTGATCGCTCGGTTCGTCCGACCTCTTCGTCTCTCCTCTTTTTTCTTTGTTCATCGTCTTGGGTGGCTAAGTACCGATCTAGTTTTCCTTCTCTCACTAATTTTTCTATGACATTTTTTAGATCAAAGCATTCGTTGGTGGAATGTCCACAGGTACAATGGTATTCACAATATTTGTTTCGGTTTCCTCCTCCTCTCTTGCCTTTGAGTGGTTGAGCTAGGGGTATTTTTTCTGTGTGGTAGACTTCCTTGTACACATCCACAAGAGACACCCGAATGGGGTGTAATTATGATATTTTTTAATTTTTTCCCCTTGTCGATCTTCCTTCTTTTTGGAGTCTTTATCTTTATCCCGATAGGTGAATCCGGATCTTGAGGTTTCTCCTAGTCGGGAGTTTTCTTCCATGTTGATGTATTTCTCTGCTCGTTCTTGTACTTCATCCAGAGACGTGGGATATTTCTTTGATATGGATTGGCTAAAAGGTCCCTCGCGTAGGCCATTGATGAGGACCATGATGGCGGCCTCTGTTGGCAAGTTTTGTATGTCTAGGCAGGTTTTGTTAAATCTTTCCATGTAGTTGCGAAGACTTTCCCGATCTCCTTGCTTGATTCCTAGTAGGCTGGGGGCGTGCTTAGCTTTGTCTTTTTGGATGGAGAATCTAGCCAAGAACTTTTTGGCTAGGTCATCAAAGCTTGATATGGACTTCGGAGGTAGGTTATCGAACCATCTAATTGCTGTCTTTGTGAGAGTTGTTAGGAAAGCTTTGCAGCGAACTGCATCTGAAGCGTCGGTGAGGTACATTCTACTTTTGAAATTGCTGAGGTGATGGTTGGGATCTGTGGTGCCATCGTACAAAGTCATATCCGGGAGTTTGAAGTCCCTAGGAATTTTGGTCTTCATGATTTCCCTAGTGAATGGATCCTGGTCTTTGCGTGAGTTGTCCTCAGGGGTGATCCGAGTAGCTTTGAGATCGGCTTCGAGTTTTAGAAGTTTATCTTCTAATTCTCGTCGTTGCCTTATCTCCCTCTGTAGATCCTTCCTAACTTCTCGTTAATGCTGGGTTTCTTTTTTGAGTTGCTTTAAGCGATCTTGAAGTGCTTCTATTACTCTCGAATTTGATGAGTCTTTATCCCCGTTAGATTCAGGGGTGTCTTTCGGTATGGTGTCCACATTTTTGTGCGGCGTTCTATCCTCTAGATCTGAATCATGGTCATTGCCATGGTCGTCTGCCATGGTGATGGGATGACTTCCAGGTTCCCCGGCAACGGCGCCAATGTTCCGAGGGTTACCTGAAACTGTAGGTCAATCTCGGACGAGATCTACTATACTGGTCGGGGCTATTGTGTCCGACTAGGAGATGATGATTGGAGCCGCCGTGTCCAACTTGTTGGACTTGGTGGTGGTGCTGATCCATCGTCCCCGGAGGGTGGGAGGTACCTGCAAGGGACTCCGATGCTTAAGTTAGCAAGGGTTTTAAGCAAGTATTGAGTAGAATCAGAGTATGAGTTATACCTGGGTGCTCCAGTGTATTTATAATGGTGTGGAGTGACCTTTTTAGATAAGATAAGTTAGTTATCTTATCTTTATCTTTTATCATTATCTTTCATGGGAACTGCCCTTATCTCTATAGGCTTGGGCTGCCTTAGGATTTGGGTCGTGTTCCTCTATTTGAGCCCTTTACTGGGCTTTCCTTGTAGCTTAGCCAAACTTCTTGAGAAGAGGTCGGGTCGTCCTGACCCGAAGAGGTCGGTCGCTTTGTCTGTAGAACAGCTCGACCTAGGGTATGAACACAGTGCATAGGCGCTAATCACATGGAAAGCACCTCCCTCCACCACAAGTTTGATAGAGATGATCCAATCTCCTACCCTCTTGACATTCACTACATCCTTCTTCCACTGCTTATCCAAAATTATTCCAACCCCATTCCTATTCTTCACCTTTCCTGTATACCAAAGTTTGAAACCAGAAGTATTCAACTCCCTAGCCTTCGCACCAACCCATTTTGTTTCTTGTAGGCACATAATGTTAATCTTCCTCCTCATCATGGTTTCCACCACCTCCATGGATTTTTCTATTTAGAGTGCCTATGTTTCATGTCCCAAATTTTGGATTAAATAAATAAATAAAATAAAAACAAAAATATTTTAATTATTATTTATCTTATCTACTTCTATTTCTTCTTCTACCCCTTCTATCTTCATCTCTCCTTCTTTCTCTTCTTCTACCTTTCTTTATCATGAATCTAAATAGGAAGGAAGAGTTTAGAAGAACTCTGGGATCTTATACAAATCCCACTGCTGACTTCTATGGAAGAAGTATTAGCATACCTCACATCAGAGCAAGTAGCTTTGACCTAAACCCTCAACTTATTACTCTAGTGTAGTAAAACTACCAGCATTCTGGGCTTCCTCAGGAAGAACCTACAGAGTTCCTGGCGGATTTCTTAAAGATTGCTGACACAGTACACAGTGATAGAGTAGACCAAGATGTCTATAGATTATTGCTCTTTCCTTTTGCTGTAAAGGATCAAGCAAAAAGGTGGTTGGATAACCAGCCTAAAGCTAGCTTGAAAACTTGGAAACAGTTAGTGGACAAGTTTTTAAATCAATACTTCCCTCCAAGAAAGATGACCCAGTTGAGACTGGACATCCAATGCTTCAGACAAGGAGATAGTGAATCTCTATATGATGCCTGGGAGAGGTATAAAAGGATGCTAAGAAAATGTCCCACTAAAATATTTTCAGAATAGGTACAGTTAAACATCTTCTATTATGGACTTTCAGACATGGCTAGAATGTCTTTGGACCACTCTGTTGGTGGTTCCATACACATGAGAAAGACCATTGGAGAGGCTCAAGAGCTTATTGAGACAGTTGCCACTAATTATCAACTGTACTCATCTGTTGAGACCTCTAAAAAAGGAGAGGTTAAGGCAGTATCTACTGAGCCTAACCCTCTAGAACAGGATGGCCCAATGACCCAGCAACTACACGCCCTTGCCCAGCAATGACTGGAACTGCAAGAGGCTTTACGAGAAACTCAGGCTTTTAACAGGAATGTAGAAGCCCAGCTGAGTCAAACAAGGTAGCAGTTATCTAAGTAGATAGCAGAAGAATGCCAGGCTATTCAACTGAGGAGTGGAAAATCCTTAAACACCCAACCTCAGTACAATAAGAAGGGAACCCAGGTCTCTGTACAGGATAACTTTGGGCGTTCAAACGCCCAGGGAGGTATCACTCTTGGCATTGAACGCAAGGAAAGGGCAGAGACTGGGCATTCAAATGCCCAAGGAGGTAGCACCCTTGGCATTGAACGCCTACAAGGGGATGATGCCCCTGGCGTTAAACGCCAGGAAGGGAGCAGCAGCATGGGCGTTAAACGCTCAAGCAAGGGAGGTCAGTCACTCACTGATAACAACCCTCCGAAGCAAGCTAGTAACCTCCTTTCCAAACACACATGGCATTCGGCCTTCATCAACCAAGGTTGATGATTATAAGGCTAAGATGCCATTTCCTTAGAAACTCTGTCAAGAGAAAAGGGATAAACAGTTTGCCTGCTTTGCAGAGTATCTCAGAACATTAGAGATCAAGATCCCTTTTGCAGAGACTCTTGAACAAATACCTTCTTATGCTAAGTTCATGAAGGACATTCTGAGTCATAAGAAGGATTGAAGAGAGATAGAGACAGTTCTCCTCACTGACGAGTGCAGTGCAATCATTCAGAACAGCTTACTAGAGAAACTTAAGGATCCAGGAAGCTTTATGATACCATGCACTCTAGGTTATGCTTGTACAAGGACAGCTTTATGTGACCTTGGAGCAAGCATCAACTTACTACCTGTTTTATTAATAAAGAAGCTTTGTTTGACTGATGAAGTCAAACCAACCCGCATATGCCTTCAACTTGCTGATGGTTCTATTAAGATACCATAAGGAGTAATCAAAGATTGTTAGGGTTGGACCCTTTGCTTTTTCCACTAACTTTGTGGTGTTGGACATGGAAGGGTACAAGAGTGCATCCCTTATCCTAGGGAGACCCTTCCAAGTTACAAGACGGACCCTCATTGATGTTTAAAAAAGGGAAGTAACCCTAAGAGTAAATGAGCAAAAGTTCATACTGAATGCTGTCAAAGCTATGTAGCATTTAGACATCCCTGAGGAACCCATGAGCATTGACCTCATTGATTCCTTAGTGGAAGAAGTCAACATGGCCGAAAGTCTCAAGGAATGGCTGAATGATATCCTTGATGATACCCAGCCTAATTTAGAGGATCCTTTGGAAACCTTTGAGGAAAAGGAAAAGCCTCCAAAGCTTAAGCTTAAGCCATTATCTTCCTCCCTAAAATATGCATTTCTGGGAAAGGGAGGTACCTATCCTATGATCATAAGCTCTGCCTTAAAGCCATTGGAAGAAAAAGCACTAATTAAAGTGCTCAAAATACATAGGACCACCCTTGGGTGTGGACTATAAGTGACCTTAAGGGCATTAGCCCAGCCCGATGCATGCATAAAATCCTGCTGGAGGATAATGCCAAACAAGTGGCGCAACCACAAAGGCGATTGAATCCAGCTATGAAGAAAGTAGTGTAGAAGGAAGTCACTAAGCTCTGAGAGGCTGGGATCTTTTATCCCATTTCTGACAGCCCCTGGGTGAGCCCTGTTCTAGTTGTTTCCAAGAAGAGAGGGATGACAATGGTTCATAATGAAAAGAATGAACTGATCCTTAAAAGGACGGTTACAGGGTGGCATATGTGCATTGACTATAGAAGACTCAATGACGCCACTAGAAAGGATAATTTTCCTTTACCATTTATTGACCAAATGCTAGAAAGACTAGCAGGTCATGCTTTTTATTGTTTCTTGGATGGATATTCCGGATACAATCAAATAGCAATGAATCCACAGGATAAAAAAAGACAGCATTCACATGCCCATCTGGCGTGTTTGCCTACAGGCGAATGCCATTTGGCCTATGCAATGCACCTGTCACCTTTCAGAGATGTATGTTATCCATCTTCTTTGATATGGTAGAGAAGTTCCTTGAGGTGTTCATGAATGACTTCTTTATTTTTGGAGACTCATTTAACTCCTGCCTTGATTATCTGACCTTAGTTCTGAAAAGATGCCAAGAGATAAACCTAGTTTTAAACTGGGAAAAATGCCACTTCATGGTGACTGAAGGCATTATTCTTGGTCATCGAATCTCAAACAAAGGGATAGAGGTGGATCAAGTTAAGGTGGAAGTGATAGAATGCTTGCCTCCACCTACTAATGTCAAGGCAATTAGAAGCTTCCTAGGACATGCAGGATTTTACAAGCGGTTCATAAAAGAATTCTCTAAAATCACAAAACCCCTATGTAATCTCTTAGCCACTGATGTTTCATTCGTCTTTGACCATGAATGCCTGCATGCCTTTGAAACTCTGAAAGCCAAGCTTATCATTGCTCCTATCTTCTCTGCACCCAACTGGGACTTACCATTTGAACTAATGTGTGACGCCAGTGACCATGCTATTGGCGCAGTCCTGGGATAGAGACATGACAAGCTTCTGCATGTCATTTACTATGCTAGTTGTGTACTAAATGATGCGCAGAAAAACTACACTACTACAGAAAAGGAGCTACTTGTAGTGGTTTATGCCATTGACAAGTTCAGAACCTACCTAGTAGGATCTAAGGTCATTATCTATACTGACCATGCTACCCTAAAGTATTTACTAACTAAGCAGGATTCTAAACCTGGATTTATAAGATGGGTATTACTCCTGCAAGAGTTTCATATAGTAATTAGAGACAGAAAAAGGAAGAAAATCAGGTGGTAATTGATGAGCAGATAATTTATACGCTTTTTGGCATTGTTTTTACATAGTTTTTAGTATGATTTAGTTACTTTTAAGTATATTTTTATTAGTTTTTAAGCAAAATTCACATTTCTGGACTTTACTATGAGTTTGTGTGTTTTTCTGTGATTTCAGGTATTTTCTAGCTGAAATTGAGGGACCTAAGCAAAAATCTGATTCAGATGCTAACAAAGGACTGCTGATGTTGTTGGATTCTGACCTCCCTGCACTCGAAATGGAATTTTTGGAGCTACATGAGTCCAAATGGCGCGCTCTCAATTGCGTTGAAAAGTAGACATCTAGGGCTTTCCAGCAATATATAATAGTCTATCTTTATTTTCTGTTTATTTATATTTTAATTATCAAAAATTTATAACCATTTGAATCCGCCTGACTGAGATTTACAAGGTGACCATAGCTTGCTTCAAGCTGACAATCTCCGTGGGATCGACCCCTACTCACGTAAGGTTTATTACTTGGACGACCCAGTGCACTTGCTAGTTAGTTGTGCGAAGTTGTGAAGAAGAGTGATATTACAATTGTGCGTACCAAGTTGTTGGCGCCATTGAGATCACAATTTTGTGCACTAAGTTTTTGGCGCCGTTGCCGGGGATTGTTCGAGTTTGGACAACTGACGGTTCATCTTGCTGCTCAGATTAGGTAATTTTCTTCTTCTTTTAACCTTTATTTTTATTTTCAAAAATTTTTTCTTCTTTTTCGTTTTTCTAAAGATAATTTTCGAAAAAATAAAAAAAATTTAATAAAATCATAAAAACCAAAAATATTTTGTTTCTTGTTTGAGTCTAGTGTCAATTTTTAAGTTTGGTGTCAATTGCATGTTGTTAAAATTTGTGCATTTTTTCGAAAAATTCATGCATTGCATTCTTCATGATCTTCAAGTTATTCTTGACAAGTGTTCTTGTTTGATCTTCATATTTTTCTTGTTTTGTGTCTTTTCTTGTTTTTCATATGCATTTTTGAATTCTTAGTGTCTAAATATCAAAAATTTTTAAGTTTGGTGTCTTGCATGTTTTCTTTTCTTGAAATTTTTTCAAAAATAAGTTCTTGATGTTCATCATGATCTTCAAAGTGTTCTTGGTGTTCATCTTGACATTCATAGTGTTCCTGCATGTATCATTGGCTTTGATCCAAAATTTTCATGTTTTGGGTCATATTTGTGTTTTTCTATCTCCTCATTAAAAATTCAAAAAAATCAAAAAAATATATTTTCCTTATTTTACTCATAATTTTCGAAATCTTTGGGTTGACTTAGTCATAAAGTTTTTAAAATAAGTTGTTTATTGTTAGTCAAGTCAAGATTTTAATTTAAAAATCCTATATTTTCAAAATCTTTTTCAAAAATCAAATCTTTTCATTTTTTTATTTATTTTCAAAAATTTTAAAAATTGATTTTCAAAATCTTTTTCTTAATTTTATTTCATAATTTTCGAAAACTTTACTAACAATTAATGTGATTGATTCAAAAATTTGAAGTTTGTTACTTACTTGTTAAGAAAGGTTCAATCTTTAAATTCTAGAATCATATCTTTTAGTTTCTTGTTAGTCAAGTAATCAATTTTAATTTTAAAAATCAAATCTTTCTAAATTTCTTTTTCAAATCTTTTTCAAAATAATTTTCAATCATATCTTTTTAAACATATCTTTTCCAAATCATACCTTTTTCAAACTTTAATTTCAAGATTTTTTCTAACTTCTTATCTTTTCAAAATTGATTTTCAAATCTTTTTCAACCAACTAATTGACTTTTTGTTTGTTTTAAAATTCTTATCTTTTTCAAAACCACCTAACCAATTTTCTCTCTCTAATTTTCGAAAATCACCTTCCTTTTTTTCAAAATTCTTCTAATTAACTAATTGTTTCAAATTTTAATTTTAATTTTATTTCTTCTCTTAATTTTCGAACTCTAACTATATTTTAAAATAAAAACAAAAATATTTTCCTTTTCTTCTTAATTATTTTCGAAAACTCACTCTCTCATCTCTTTCTATTTATTTATTTAATCACTAACACTCTTCTCTTCTTCTTATAATTCAAACCCTCTCTTCCTCTCTGTGTTCAAATTCTTCTCTTCTCCTTCTCCTATTCTTATCTTCTTCTACTCACATATAGGAATCTCTATACTGTGACATAGAGGATTCCTCTTCTTTGCTGTTCTCTTCTTTTTCACATGAGTAGGAGCAAGGATAAGAACATTCTTGTTGAAGCTGATCCGGAACCTGAAAGGAATCTGAAGAGGAAGCTAAGAGAAGCTAAAACACAACACTCTAAAGAGGACTTTACTGAAATTTTTGAAAAAGAAGTAGAGATGGCCGAAACCAATAACAATGGTGGATGTGCAAGGAAGATACTTGGTGACTTTACTGCACCAAATTCCAACTTACATGGAAGAAGCATCTCAATCCCTGCCATTGAAGCAAATAACTTTAAGCTAAAGCCTCAATTAGTTTCTCTGATGCAACAGAATTGCAAGTTTTATGGACTTCCATCAGAAGATCTTTTTCCATTCTTAACTGAATTCTTGCAGATCTGTGATACTGTTAAGACCAACGGAGTTGATCCCAAGGTCTATAAGCTTATGCTTTTCCCTTTTGCTGTAAGAGACAGAGCTAGGACATGGTTGGACTTTCAACCTAGAGATAGCCTGAACTCTTGGGATAAGTTGGTCACGGATTTCTTAGCCAAGTTCTTTCCTTCTCAAAAGCTGAGCAAGCTTAGAGTGGATGTTCAAACCTTCAGACAGAAAGAAGGTGAATACCTCTATGAAGCTTGGGATACAAGCAACTGACCAAAAATTGTCCTTCTGACATGCTCTCAGAATGGACCATCCTGGATATATTCTATGATGGTCTGTCTGAATTGTCTAAGATGTCATTGGACCATTCTGCAGGTGGATCTATTCACTTGAAGAAAATGCATGCAGAAGCTCAGGAACTCATTGACATGGTTGCAAATAACCAGTTCATGTACACTTCTGAAAGGAATCCTGTGAGTAGTGGGATTCCTCAGAGGAAGGGAGTTCTTGAAATTGATGCTTTGAATGCCATATTGGCTCAGAACAAAATGTTGACTCAGCAAGTCAATATGATTTCTCAGAGTCTGAATGGATTGCAAAATGCATCCAACAGTACTAAAGAAGCATCTTCTGAAGAAGAAGCTTATGATCCTGAGAACCCTGCAATGGCAGAGGTGAATTACATGGGTGAAGCCTATGGAAACACCTATAATCCTTTATGGAGAAATCATCCAAATTTCTCATAGAAGGATCAACAAAAGCCTTAACAAGGCTTTAATAATGGTGGAAGAAACAGGTTTAGCAATAGCAAGCCTTTTCCATCATCTTCTCAGCAACAGACAGAGAATTCTGAGCAGAGCTCCTCTAGCTTAGCAAACATAGTCTCTGATCTATCTAAGGCCACTCTAAGTTTCATGAATGAAACAAGGTCCTCCATTAGAAATTTGGAGGCACAAGTGGGCCAGCTGAGTAAAAGAGTTACTGAAACTCCTCCTAGTACTCTCTCAAGCAATACAGAAGAGAATCCCAAAAGAGAGTGCAAGGCCATAACTGTGAGTAACATGGCCGAACCTGGAGAGAGTGAAAAGGCAGTGATTCCTAGTGAGGAAGACCTCCTGGGATGTTCACTTACCAATAAGGAGTTCCTCTTTGAGGAACCAAAGGAATCTGAGGCTCATACAGAGACCATAGAGATTCCATTGAATCTCTTTTTATCATTCATGAGCTCTGATGACTATTCATCTTCTGAAGAAGATGAAGACATTGTTGAAGGGCAAGTTGTCCAGTATTTAGGAGCAATCATAAAGCTGAATGCCAAGCTATTTGGTAATGAGACTTGGGAGGATGAGCCCTCATTGCTCATTAATGAACTGAATACCTGGGTTCAGCACACTTTACCTCAAAAGAAACAGGATCCTGGTAAATTCCTAATTCCCTGTACCATAGGCACCATGACCTTTAAGAAGGCTCTGTGTGACTTGGGGTCAGCCATAAATTTAATGCCACTCTCTGTAATGGAGAAACTAGGAATCTTTGAGGTGCAGGTTGCCATATTCTCATTAGAGATGGCAGACAAATCCATGAAAAAGGCTTATGGACAGGTAGAGGACGTGCTAGTAAAGGTCAAAGGCCTTTACATCCCTGCTGATTTTATAATCCTAGACACTGGAAAGGATGAGGATGAATCCATCATCCTTGGAAGACCCTTCCTAGCCACAGCAAAAGCTATTATTGATGTGGACATAGGAGAGTTGATCCTTCAATTGAATGAGGACTACCTTGTGTTTAAAACTCAAGGATCTTCCTCTGTAACTGTTTCGAGGGTTACCTGAAATTGTAGGTCGATCTCGGATGAGATCTCCTGTACTGATCGGAACTGTGATGTCTGACTTGTTAGACTTGGTGGTGGTGCTGATCCTTCGTCACCGGAGGGTGGGGGGTACCTACAAGGGACTCCGATGCTTAATTTAGCAAGGGTGTTAAACAGGTTTTTAGTAGAATCAGAGTATGAGTTATACCTGGGTGCTCCAGTGTATTTATAATGGTGTAGAGCGACCTTCTTAGATAAGATAAGTTAGTTATCTTATCTTTTCTTTGAGTGAGGTGATCTTATCTTCAAGGGAACCGCCCTTCTCTCTGTAGGCTTGTACTGCCTCTGGATTTGGGTCGTGTTCCTCCATTTGGGCCATTTTCTGGGCTTTCCTGTCAATTTGGCCGAGTTCTTTGAGATGAGGTTGGATAGCCTGACCTGAAGAGGTCGGTCGCTTTATCGCCAGACATCCCGGGTCAGACAGCTTGACCCGGGGTATGAACAGTGCCCCTGCTCGAGCTCGGTTTTTATTTTGGAGGTCGAGTCTTAGTTTTAAGACTTCCAACCTTCTCGGGTGAAGCCGAACTCGAGCAATTCGTCGATTTTATCTTTGTAGAATTCCTTTTTTGAATGCAAAACGTTTCTTCTTTCGTTTCTTCTGAAAGCGCGCGCTTTTGTATTAGCGTCCTAGCCTTGGGAATGCATGAGGGTTTTAATGCCCTCATTAATTGGTTTTTAATGCCCTTTTTCTCTTGCTTCTTTTATTTTGAACTTTACACACAGAAACGATTTTTCCTCTTTTCTGTAACTTCCCCTTTTCTTTCTCACTTTTCTGTTTTCACCTGTCATCTACATTTTCGCATTTCTCCTTGCAACATTGTTTGGTGATTGTAGGTGCTTTCTTTGCTTTCGACGGCAATTCCTGATTTCTTCGTCTTCAACTTCCTTCCGTACTCTTCTCCTTTTTCAGGTTGGTTCATCTTTTTTTTCTTTGTTTGTATTTGTTCTATTTCCTAGTAAAGTAGGCATTTCTATACTTTTTGTCACTGTGATTTTTGGTTTCTTCTTTTCTGTCATTTTCTTAATGGTTGAAGCTTCTAGGGTTTTGCATGTTGTTGTCTGTTTCTGTAAAAATGGCTTGCTTGATTTTGAAGAAAGATCGTGTTTTTGACAATTTTTTCGCTTGGCATGTTCTCGCTATTTGGTAGTTCCCTTTGCTGATAGACTGAAGCCGTAATTTGAGATGTGGCTATTTGATGACTTTATTCGGTTTGTGGCCTTTCAGAGTGTCATTTTTGTTAAAATAGAGACTTTATCTTCCTGTTAGGAAGTGTAGGGATGTAGGCTTGTAAATTTTCCTGAGCCCTTATTCTGCCTCCAAAGGATGCCCCTGGATCTTTTTTGAGTGGGTCCTGGGGTTTCCTTTTGTTGCTTTGCCTGGCTTCTTGACACCTATATGCTTTAGTTTCGAGTTGTCTCCATTTATGCCCGAGTTGTTTGATTAGTGTGCCGAGATGTTTTTGAGTAATCCAATCTTCTTTTCTTCTTGTAGGACTAGTTGACCTCATGTCTTCTCGCAAAAATATTGTTGAGACATCTTCCCAAGTCCCTGAGGGGATGGCTGATTGGGTGGATTTTATGGTCCTTTTGTGTGTCTCATTGGTTGACTTAGTTTTGTCAGTAACTTAGGCAATTTCATAGGATTTGTGGCAACAGTAGCAATGAGAAGAATTATGAGCTCGTATCTCCAACTTCTGAGGAAAGGGTCTGTTTTTCTACCCGATTTGCTGGAGAGCGCCCTTTTTTCTATGCCTACTACTTCTTTTTTAGTCAAATGAATATTACTCTTCCTTTTACCCCTTTTGAGACCAACCTATTATGGTCCTGTAATGTAGCTCCATCCCAACTTCACCCTAATTCCTGGGGTTTTATAAAAATCTTTTAGCTGCCGTGTCATGCGTTTGGTATCCCTGCTTCACAATCTCTCTTCTTTTATCTTTTCGTCTTGACAAAGCCTGGTGTAGTGAAGAAGAAAGCCGCTTGGGTTTCTTTTCGAGCTTCCCAGGGAAAAAAGGTTTTCTCCATGTTTGATGAATCTTTTCGCGATTTCAAAAATTAC
The DNA here is from genome assembly GCF_014773155.1 of Arachis stenosperma. Lineage (NCBI taxonomy): Eukaryota > Viridiplantae > Streptophyta > Magnoliopsida > Fabales > Fabaceae > Arachis > Arachis stenosperma. Next base: position 23,273,602 of record NC_080384.1, on the reverse strand, counting down.
TTTTTTAGGATCCGAGCTGTTGAAGGAGCTCGGCCGTTTTTTCTGGATGAAAATGATGAGCACACCTTTCCTTTAGAATGGCAAAAGAATGTAATGGTATCAAAGTATTTGTGGGAGATGTTAGATGGGGCTGAACAAGCCTTTGTGACTGTGTTGGAAGAAAACTGGGGGTAGCCTCCTCATCTCGACACAAAAAAGTTTTTAGCAAACCCCTCTCTTTTTCGTGCTGAGTTGGGTAGTGGTAAATTCTCTTTTTGGTTTTGTTTTTGTTTGTCAAATTTATCTCTTATGAGATCTTTTTTTATTCGTAATTTGTTTTCCTGCTGTGATATTTTGTTTACAGAGATGATTAAAAATAACGAATCCATGAAGGCCTTTAAAATGGCAAGAAAGGCTACCGCAGCTCAAAACGTCTCGGCCAAGTCAGCCGGGGAGGGGTCTTCTCAAGTTTCATCAAACCCTTTGGTTCCGAGCTCTCCTGGTCCGAGGAGGATGATTGGTGCGCGAAATTGTGAACAATACTTTTCACAACTCTCATAATCCCTGGTCATGAACTCCAAAAGACTTGGTAGTTCAATTCCATGGCATTACACAACTTCGCACAACTAACCAGCAAGTGCACTGGGTCGTCCAAGTAATACCTTACGTGAGTAAGGGTCGATCCCACGGAGATTGTTAGCATTGAAGCAAGCTATGGTCATCTTGTAAATCTTAGTCAGGCAAACTCAAATGTATATGGTGATGAACGAAAATAACATAAAAGATAAAGATAGTGATACTTATGTATATCATTGGTGTAAGAGCTTCAGACAAGCGTATGAAGATGCCTTCCCTTCCGTCTCTCTGCTTTCCTACTGCCTTCATCCAATCCTTCTTACTCCTTTCCATGGCAAGCTCGTGTAGGGTTTCACTGTTGTCAGCAGCTACCTCCCATCCTCTCAGTGAAAATACGTCCCTGATGCTCTGTCACAGCATAGGCTAATCATCTGTCGGTTCTCGTTCAGGCCGGAATAATATCCATTGATACTTTTGCGTCTGTCACTAACGCCCTAGCCTGCTAGGAGTTTGAAGCACGTCACAGTCATTCAATCATTGAATCCTACTCAGAATACCACAGACAAGGTTAGACCTTCCGGATTCTCTTGAATGCCGCCATCAGTTCTTGCCTATACCACGAAGACTCTGATCTCACGGAATGGCTGGCTCGTTTGTCAGGCGAGCACTCGGTTGTCAGGCGATCAACCATGCATCGTGTTATCAGGAATCCAAGAGATATTCACTAAGCCTCAGATGCTTGTAGAACAAGAATGGTTGTCAGTCACCTTGTTCATGGGTGAGAAGGATGATGGGCGTCAATCATCACCTTCATCAAGTTGAAGAACAAGTGATATCTTGGACAAAGAACAAGCGGAATTGAATAGAAGAACAATAGTAATTGCATTAATACTCGAGGTACAGCAGAGCTCCACACCTTAATCTATGGTGTGTAGAAACTCCACCGTTGAAAATACATAAGCATAAGGTCTAGGCATGGCCGAATGGCCAGCCTCCCAATGATCTAAGATAGCATAAAACGAAGATAGCTACCAAAGTCTCTTTAATACAATAGTAAAAGGTCCTACTTATAGATAACTAGTAGCCTAAGGTGTACAAAGATGAGTAAATGACATAAAAATCCACTTCCGGGCCCACTTGGTGTGTGCTTGGGCTGAGCAATGAAGCATTTTCGTGTAGAGACTCTCCTTGGAGTTAAACGCCAGCTTTAGTGCCAGTTTGGGCGTTTAACTCCCAATTAGGTGCCAGTTCCGGCGTTTAACGCTGGAATTTCTTGAGGTGACTTTGAACGCCGGTTTGGGCCATCAAATCTTGGGCAAAGTATGGACTATCATATATTGCTAGAAAGCCCAGGATGTCTACTTTCCAACGCCGTTGAGAGCGCGCCAATTGGGCTTCTGTAGCTCCAGAAAATCCACTTCGAGTGCAGGGAGGTCAGAATCCAACAGCATCTGCAGTCCTTTTGAGTCTCTGGATCAGATTTTTGCTCAGATCCCTCAATTTCAGCCAGAAAATACCTGAAATCACAGAAAAACACACAAACTCATAGTAAAGTCCAGAAAAGTGAATTTTATCTAAAAACTAATAAAAATATACTAAAAACTAACTAGATCATACTAAAAACATACTAAAAACAATGCCAAAAAGCATACAAATTATCCGCTCATCACAACACCAAACTTAAATTGTTGCTTGTCCCCAAGCAACTGAAAATCAAATAAGATAAAAAGAAGAGAATATGCAATGAACTCCAAAAACATCTATGAAGATCAGTATTAATTAGATGAGCGGGGCTTTTAGCTTTTTGTCTCTGAATAGTTTTGGCATCTCACTCTATCCTTTGTAATTCAGAATGATTGGCTTCTTTAGGAACTTAGAATCCAGATAGTGTTAATGATTCTCCTAGTAAAGTATGATGATTCTTGAACATAGCTATTTATTGAGTATTGGCTGTGGCCCAAAGCACTCTGTCTTCCAGTATTACCACCGGATACATACATGCCACAGACACATAATTGGGTGAACCTTTTCAGATTGTGACTCAGCTTTGCTAAAGTCCCCAATTAGAGGTGTCCAGGGTTCTTAAGCACACTCTTATTGCCTTGGATCACAACTTTATTTCTTTCTTTTTCTTTCTTCTCTTTTTTTTTTCTTTTTTTTTCGGTTTTTTTTTTTCGTTTGCTTCCTTCTTTTTCTTGCTTCAAGAATCATTTTTAATGATTTTTCAGATCCTCAGTAACATGTCTCCTTTTTCATCATTCTTTCAAGAGCCAATATTCATGAACCACAATTTCAAAAGACATATGCACTGTTCAAGCATACATTCAGAGAACAAAAGTGTTGCCACCACATCAAATTAATTAAACTACTATAAAATTCAGAATTCATGCAATTCTTTTCTTTTTCAATTAAGCACGTTTTTTATTCAAGAAAGGTGATGGATTCATAGGACATTCATAACTTTAAGGCATAGACACTAAGACACTAATGATCACAAGACACAAACATGGATAAACATAAGCATAAAATTCGAAAAACAGAAGAATAAAGAACAAGGAAATCAAAGAACGGGTCCACCTTAGTGATGGCGGCTCTTTCTTCCTCTTGAAGATCCTATGGAGTGCTTGAGCTCCTCAATGTCTCTTCCTTGTCTTTGTTGCTCCTCCCTCATGATTCTTTGGTCTTCTCTAATTTCATGAAGGATGATGGAGTGTTCTTGATGCTCCACCCTTAGTTGTCCCATGTTGGAACTCAACTCTCCTAGGGAGGTGTTTAGTTGCTCCCAATAATTTTGTGGAGGAAAGTGCATCCCTTGAGGCATCTCAGGGATCTCTTGATGAGAGGGGTCTCTTGTGTACTCCATCCTTTTCTTGGTGATGGGCTTGGTCCAACCTTTGATCAAAGTTGACCCTTCTTGTATAAGGATGCTCATCTCCTTGCATCATAGGCAAGTTGAACGCCACCCTCACACTCTCCGGACTAAAATCCAAGTATTTCCCCCGAACCATAGTGAGATAATTCTTTGGATTCGGGTTCACACTTTGGTTATGGTTCTTTGTGATCCATGCATTGGCATAGAACTCTTGAACCATCAAGATTCTGACTTGTTGAATGGGGTTGGTGAGTACTTCCCAACCTCTTCTTCGGATCTCATGGCGGATCTCCGGATATTCACCCTTTTTGAGTGAAAAGGGGACCTCGGGGATCACCTTCTTCAAGGCCACAACTTCATAGAAGTGGACTTGATGCACCCTTGAGAGGAATCTATCCATCTCCCATGACTCGGAGGTGGAAGCTTTTGCCTTCCCTTTCCTCTTTCTAGAGGTTTCTCCGGCCTTGGATGCCATAATGGTTATGAAAAAGCAATGCTTTTACCACACCAAACTTAAAATGTTTGCTCGTCCTCGAGCAAAAGAAGAAAGAAGAGAGTAGAAGAAGAAATGAGGAAGAGGGAGAAGGTGGTGTGTTCGGCCAAGAAGGGAAAGAAGGGGTGTTTAGGTTGTGTGAAAATGAAGGGTTGAAGAAGGGTATATATAGGAGAGAGGGGGAGTAAGGGTTCGGCCATTATGGGTGGGTTTGGGAGGGAAAGTGGTTTGAATTTGAAGGGTGAGGTTGGTGGGGATTTATGAAGGATGGATGTGAGTGGTGAAGAGAAAGATGGGATTTGATAGGTGAAGGGTTTTTGGGGAAGAGGTTTTGAGGTGATTGGTGAGTGGGGGAAGAAGAGAGAGAGTGGTGGTGGGGTCCTGTGGGGTCCACAGATCCTGTGGTGTCAAGGAAAAGTCATCCCTACACCAAGTGGCATCAAAATTCACGTTTTGAGCCATTTCTAGCGTTAAACGCCGGGCTGGTGCCCATTCCTGGCGTTTAACGCCAGGTTGTTGCCCTTTACTGGCATTTAACGCCAGTCTGGTGCCCCTTTCTGGCGTTAAACGCCCAGAATGGTGCCAGACTGGGCGTTAAACGCCCAACAGCTAGCATTACTGGCGTTTGAACGCCAGCTTCTTCTCCTCCAGGGTGTGCTATTTTTCTTCCTGTTTTTCATTCTGTTTTTGCTTTTTTCATTGTTTTTGTGACTTCTTATGATCATCAACCTACAAAAAAGATAAAATAACAAAAGAAAATAGTTAACTATAAAACATTGGGTTGCCTCCCAACAAGCGCTTCTTTAATGTCAGTAGCTTGACAGATGGCTCTCATGGAGCCTCACAAATGATCAGAGCAATGTTGGAACCTCCCAACACCAAACTTAGAGTTTGAATGTGGGGGTTCAACACCAAACTTAGAGTTTGGTTGTGGCCTCCCAACACCAAACTTAGAGTTTGACTGTGGGGGCTCTGTTTGTCTCTGATTTGAGAGAAGCTCTTCATGCTTCCTCTCCATGATGATAGAGGGATGTCCTTGGGCCTTAAACACCAAGGATTTTTCATTCACTTGAATGATCAACTCTCCTCTATCAACATCAATCACAGCCTTTGCTGTGGCTAGGAAGGGTCTGCCAAGGATGATGGATTCATCCATGCACTTCCCAGTCTCTAGGACTATGAAGTCAGTAGGGATGTAATGGTCTTCAATCTTCACCAAAACATTCTCTACAAGTCCATGAGCTTGTTTTCTTGAGTTGTCTGCCATCTCCAATGAGATTCTTGCAGCTTGTACCTCAAAGATCCCTAATTTCTCCATTATAGAGAGGGGCATGAGGTTTACACTTGACCCTAAGTCACACAGGGCCTTCTTGAAGGTCATGGTGCCTATGGTGCAAGGTATAGAAAACTTCCCAGGATCCTGCCTCTTTTGAGGCAGTTTCTGCCTAGACAAGTCATCCAGTTCTTTGGTGAGCAAAGGGGGTTCATCCTCCCAAGTCTCATTTCCAAATAACTTGTCATTTAGCTTCATGATTGCTCCAAGATATTTAGCAACTTGCTCTTCAGTGACATACTCATCCTCTTCAGAGGAAGAATACTCATCAGAGCTCATGAAAGGCAGAAGTAAGTCCAATGGAATCTCTATGGTCTCATTTTGAGCCTCAGATTCCCATGGTTCCTCATTGGGGAACTCAGAGGAGATTGGTGCACGCCCATTGGGGTCTTCCTCAGTGGCGTCCACCTCCTCTCTTTCCTCTCCATATTCGGCCATGGTTATGGCTTTGCACTCTCCTTTTGGATTTTCTTCTGTATTACTTGGGAGAGTACTAGGAGGGAGTTCAGTGACTTTCTTACTCAGCTGACCCACTTGTCCTTCCAAATTCCTAATGGAGGACCTTGTTTCATTCATGAAACTTTGAGTGGTTTTGATTAGATCAGAGACCATTGTTGCTAAGTCAGAGGTATTCTGCTTAGAACTCTCTGTCTGTTGCTGAGAAGATGATGGAAAAGGCTTGCCATTGCTAAACCTGTTTCTTCCACCATTGTTGTTGTTGAAACCTTGTTGAGGTCTCTCTTGATTCTTCCATGAGAGATTTGGGTGATTTCTCCAAGAAGAATTATAGGTGTTTCCATAGGGTTCTCCTAGGTAATTCACCTCTTCCATTGAAGGGTTCTCAGGATCATAAGCTTCTTCCTCAGATGAAGCTCCCTTAGTACTGCCAGGTGCATTTTGCATTCCAGACAGACTTTGAGAAATCAAATTGACTTGTTGAGTCAATATCTTGTTCTGAGCCAAAATGGCATTCAGAGTGTCAATCTCAAGAACTCCTTTCTTCTGACTAGTCCCATTGTTCACAGGATTCCTTTCAGAAGTGTACATGAATTGGTTATTTGCAACCATTTCAATCAGCTCTTGAGCTTCTGCAGGCGTCTTCTTCAGATGAAGAGATCCTCCAGCAGCTATCCAAAGACATCTTGGATAGTTCAGAGAGACCATCATAGAAAATACCTATGATGCTCCATTCAGAAAGCATGTCTGAGGGACATCTTCTGATTAATTGTTTGTATCTTTCCCAAGCTTCATAGAGGGATTCTCCATCCTTCTGTCTGAAGGTATGGACTTCCACTCTAAGCTTACTCCATCTTTGTGGTGGAAAGAACTTTGCCAAGAAGGCATTGACTAGCTTTTCCCAAGAGTCCAGGCTTTCTTTAGGTTGAGAGTCCAACCATATTCTAGCTCTGTCTCTTACAGCAAAAGGTAATAGCATCAGTCTATAGACCTCAGGGTCAACCCCATTAGTCTTGACTGTGTCACAGATTTGCAAGAATTCAGCTAAGAACTGATGAGGATCTTCCATTGGAAGTCCATGGAACTTGCAATTCTGTTGCATTAGAGAAACTAATTGAGGCTTAAGCTCAAAGTTGTTTGCTCCAATGGCAGGGATAGAGATGCTTCTCCCATAGAAATCAGGAGTAGGTGCAGTGAAGTCACCCAGCACCTTCCTTGCATTGTTGGCATTGTTGTTGTTTTCGGCTGCCATGTGTTCTTCTCCTTTGAAGAATTCGGTCAGGTCCTCTAAAGAGAGTTGTGCCTTGGCTTCTCTTAGCTTTCGCTTCAAGGTCCTTTCGGGTTCAGGATCAGCTTCAACAAGAATGCCTTTGTCTCTGCTCCTGCTCATGTGAAAGAGAAGAGAACAAGAAAATGTGGAATCCTCTATGTCACAGTATAGAGATTCCTTGAGGTGTCAGAGGAAAAGAGAAATAGAAAGAAGAAGGAGAAGAATAATTCGAACTTTAATTAGATAAGGTTCGAATTGTGCATTAAGAAGGAGTGGTACTCCATAAATAGAAGGATGTGAGAAGGAGTGAAGAGAATTTTCGAAAATTCAATCAAAAGATTTTGAAAACATTTTGAAATTCACTTAATTGATTTTCGAAAATTGAAAGTGGAAAAGAAATCAAGTGATTTTTGAAAAAGATTTTGAAATTATAAATTAGAAAGATTTGATTGAAAACTATTTTGAAAAAGATGTGGTTAAGAAGATATGATTAGTTTTAAAGAGATGTGATTGAGAAGATATGATTTGAAAACAATTTTAAGAGATATGTTTTGAAAACAATTTTAAAAGATTTGATTTTGAAAATTAATGACTTGCCTAACAAGAAAAGATATGATTCAAACATAAAACCTTCCTCAACAAAAAAAAGGCAAAAAATGTTCAATCAAATCATTAATTGTTAGTAAGTATCTTTGAAAAAGGAAAGAAATTGATTTTGAAAACATTTGATTGAAAAGATATGATTTGAAAAAGATTTGATTTTGAAAAACTTTGAAAACTTGAAAAAATTTGATTTTGAAAACAAAATCTTCCCCCTAGCACCATCCTGGCGTTAAACGCCCAGAATGGTATACATTCTGGCGTTAAACGCCCAGAATGGTATACATTCTGGCGTTTAACGCCCAAAATGCTACCTCTTTGGGCGTTAAACGCCCAACCAGGTACCCTGGCTGGCGTTTAAACGCCAGTCTGCCTTCTTCACTGGGCATTTTTGAATGCTCAGCTTTTTCTGTATAATTCCTCTGCAGCATGTTCTGAATCTTCAATTCTTTGTATCATTGACTTGAAAAGACACAAATTAAAAGTATTTTTGGATTTTTAATAATCAAAATGCAATAAGAATCAAATAACAATGCATGCAAGACACCAAACTTAGCAGTTTGTATACTACTAACACTATATGAGACACATAAACACTCAAGCCAAAAGAATTCAAAGATCAGAGTAAGAAATCATCAAGAATTACTTGAAGACCCTTAAGACACATGAATGAATGCATGCTATTGACACCAACTTAAGATGAGACACTAGACTTAAGCAAGAAACATCAAATATTTTTGGATTTTATGATTTTTTTGATTTTTTTGTGTTTTTCGAAAATTAAGTGGAAAAAAAGATATCAAAATTCTTAATGAGAATTCCAGGAATCAGTGCAATGCTAGTCTAAGACTCCGGTCCAGGAATTAGACATGGCTTCACAGCCAGCCAAGCTTTCAAAGAAAGCTTCGGTCCAAAACACTAGACATGACCAAAGGTCAGCCAAGCCTTAGCAAATCACTGCTCCAAAAGCAAAATTGATGAAAATCAACAAGCTCTTGTGGTGATAAGTTGAAACCTCGGTCCAATCAGATTAGACATGGCTTCTCAGCCAGCCAGATTTCAACAAATCATCATGAAACTCTAGGATTCATCTTCAAGAATTTCGAAAAAAAATAAATACCTAATCTAAGCAACAAGATGAACCTTCAGTTGTCCAAACTGAACAATCCCAGGCATTGTTACCAAAAGCTTGCTCAAAACTTGAACAATCCCCGGCAACGGCGCCAAAAACTTGGTGCGCAAAATTGTGAACAATACTTTTCACAACTCTCATAATCCCTGGTCATGAACTCCAAAAGACTTGGTGGTTCAATTCCATGGCATTACACAACTTCGCACAACTAACCAGCAAGTGCACTGGGTCGTCCAAGTAATACCTTACGTGAGTAAGGGTCGATCCCACGGAGATTGTTAGCATTGAAGCAAGCTATGGTCATCTTGTAAATCTTAGTCAGGCAAACTCAAATGTATATGGTGATGAACGAAAATAACATAAAAGATAAAGATAGTGATACTTATGTATATCATTGGTGTAAGAGCTTCAGACAAGCGTATGAAGATGCCTTCCCTTCCGTCTCTCTGCTTTCCTACTGCCTTCATCCAATCCTTCTTACTCCTTTCCATGGCAAGCTCGTGTAGGGTTTCACTGTTGTCAGCAGCTACTGATGAGCGGATAATTTGTATGCTTTTTGGCATTGTTTTTAGTATGTTTTTAGTATCTTTTAGTTAGTTTTTAGTATATTTTTATTAGTTTTTAATTAAAATTCACTTTTCTGGACTTTACTATGAGTTTGTGTGTTTTTCTGTGATTTCAGGTATTTTCTGACTGAAATCGAGGGTCCTGAGCAAAAATCTGATCCAGAGACTGAAAAGGACTGCAGATGCTGTTGGATTCTGACCTCCCTGCACTCGAAGTGGATTTTATGGAGCTACAGAAGCCCAATTGGCGCGCTCTCAACGGCATTGGAAAGTAGACATCCTGGGCTTTCCAGCAATATATAATAGTCCATACTTTGCCCAAGATTTGATGGCCCAAATCGGCGCTCAAAGTCACCTACAGAAATTCCAGCGTTAAACGCCGGAACTGGCATAAAATTTGGAGTTAAACGCCCAAACTGGCATGAAAGCTGGCGTTTAACTCCAGAAAAGGTCTCTACACGAAATTCCTTCATTGCTCAGCCCAAGCACACACCAAGTGGGCCCGGAAGTGGATTTTTCTGTCATTTACTCATTTCTGTAGACCTTAGGACACTAGTTTACTACTTATAGGATCTTTTGACATTGTATCCGTACCTTATGACCCCATAACATTTTGTACACGTTTCTTTCCACAGTATGAGCCTCTAAACCCCATGGTTGGGGGTGAGGAGCTCTGCTGTGTCTTGATGGATTAATGCAATTACTACTGTTTCTTATTCAATCATGCTTGCTTCGATTCTAAGATAACACTTGTTCTTAATCCGGATGAATGTGATGATCCGTGACAATCATCATCATTCTCAACTATGAACACGTGCCTGACAACCACCTCTGTTCTATCTTAGATTGAGTAGTTATCTCTTGGGTTCTTTAATCGGAATCTTCGTGGTATAGGCAGGACCTGATGGCAGCATTCAAGAGAATCCGGAAGGTCTAAACCTTGTCTGTGGTATTCTGAGTAGGATTCAATGATTGAATGACTGTGACGTGCTTCAAACCTGTAACCTACTGGGCGTTAGTGACAGACGCAAAAGAGGGATTCTATTCCGGTAGGGGAGGGAACCAAACCGGTGATTGGCAGTACTGTGACAGAGTGCGTGCATTAGCTTTCACTGCGAGGATGGGAGGTAGCCATTGACAACGGTGAAACCCTACATGAGCTTGCCATGGAAGGAGACTTGCGTGTTTGATGAAGAAGACAGTAGGAAAGCAGAGATTCAGAAGATGGAGCATCTCCAAAACCCCAACCTATTCTCCATTACTGCAAAACAAGTAACCATTTCATGTTCTTTTACTTTTTACAATCAATCTTGATAATTTCTGATCTCCTGACTAAGATTTACAAGATAACCATAGCTTGCTTCAAGCCGACAATCTCCGTGGGATCGACCCTTGCTCACACAAGGTATTACTTGGACGACCCAGTGCACTTACTGGTTAGTTGTGCGGGATTGCAAAAGTGTTATTGCAATTTCGTGCACCAAGTTTTTGGCGCCGTTGCCGGGGATTGTTCGAGTTTGGACAACTGACGGCTTATCTTGTTGCTTAGATTAGGACTGTTTTATTTTTGTTGGTTTAGAGTCTTTTAGTTGAGTCTAGTTTCATATTTTAAGTTTGGTGTCAATTGCATGCTGTTGTTTTTCTTTTGATTTTCGAACTTTTCTTGTTCTTAGTCCCTTTTTGATTCACAAAAGTTCTAAGTTTGGTGTCCTCTTTGTGTTTTTCTCTTAAAATTTTCGAAAAAAATTAGTGTTTGATTTCTAAAAATTTTAAGTTTGGTGTCTTTTTGCTGTTTTTCTCGTTCCTCTTTTTAAAAAAAAAATATAAAAATAAACAAAATTTATCTCTTTGCAATCATTCTCATTTCCCTTTTGTCCATTATGGACTTAAGTGGAATTAATCAGTCCAAGAGGACTCTGGGGTCTTATGCTAACCCCATTACAGCTGCATATGGGAGTAGCATCTGTATACCTCCCATCAAAGCAAGCAGCTTTGAGCTAAATCCTCAACTCATTATCATAGTGCAGCAAAATTGCCAGTATTCCGGTCTTCCACAGGAAGAACCTACTGAGTTTCTGGCACAGTTCTTACAAATTGCTGACACAGTACATGATAAAGAGGTAGATCAGGATGTCTACAGACTATTACTGTTTCCATTTGCTGTAAAAGATCAAGCTAAAAGGTGGTTAAATAACCAACCTACAGCAAGCATAAAGACATGGAAACAGTTATCAGACAAATTCCTGAATCATTTTTACCCTCCAAAGAGGATGACACAGCTAAGGCTGGACATCCAAGGCTTTAAACAAGAGGATCATGAATCCCTTTATAATGCCTGGGAGAGGTATAGAGGTATGCTAAGAAAATGTCCCTCTGAAATGTTTTCAGAGTGGGTACAGTTAGACATTTTCTACTATGGGCTTATAGAAAAAGCTCAGATGTCTTTAGACCACTCAGCTGGTGGATCTATACACATGAGGAAGACAATTGAAGAAGCTCAAGAGCTTATAGACACTGTTGCTAGAAACCAATATCTGTACTCTAGCAATGAGTTCTCTCCAGAAGAGGAAGTCATGACAGTAGTCACTGACTCTAATCCTCAAGAACAGATAATGGAGCTTAATCAACAACTACTCCTGATGACAGAACAGTTAGCAGAATTTAAAGAGATGCTCCATGAAACTAAAGTTGCTAATAAAAGCATAGAACTACAGTTGAATCAAGCAAAACAGCAAATATCTAAACAGATAACAGAGGAGTGTCAAGCAGTTCAATTGAGGAGTGGGAAGACCTTGAATAACACTGCTCAAAAGAGCAAAAGCCAAACAAGGAACAATTGACAGAGGACAACCAACCCACTGTTCAAAATCCCTCTGAGGACAGTAAGAGCCCAGAGAGGAATATTGGCGTTCAAACGCCAGAAAGGGAAGGAAAGCTGGCGTTAAACGCCCATTCCTTGCCCAGTTCTGGCGTTCAAACGCCAGAAAAGGGGAAAAGTTGGCGTTAAACGCCCATTTTCCACCCATTCCTGGCGTCCAAACGCCAAGGGAAAATCAGACACCTGAGAGTGCTGACAGTAATCCCTCTAACAAGGCTTCTTCAACCACTTCTGTAAGGAATAAACCTGCAGCATCTAAGGTTGAAGAATATCAAGCCAAGATGCCTTATCCTCAGAAACTCCGCAAGGCGGAACAGGATAAGCAATTTGCCCGCTTTGCAGATTATTTAAGGACTCTTGAAATAAAGATTCCTTTTGCAGAGGCACTTGAGCAAATACCTTCTTATGCTAAGTTCATGAAGGAAATCTTAAGTCATAAGAAGGATTGGAGAGAAACTGAAAAAGTGTTTCTCACTGAAGAATGCAGTGCAGTCATTCTAAAAAGCTTACCAGAAAAGCTTCAAGATCCTGGAAGCTTTCTGATACCATGCACATTAGAAGGCACTTGCACCAAGACAGCTTTATGTGATCTTGGAGCAAGCATCAATCTAATACCTGCATCCACTATCAGAAAGCTTGGGTTGATTGGAGAAGTCAAACCAACCAGGATATGCCTCCAACTTGCTGATGGCTCCATTAAACACCCATCAGGCATAATAGAGGACATGATTGTAAAGGTTGGGCCATTTGCCTTTCCAACTGACTTTGTGGTGCTGGAAATGGAGGAGCACAAGAGTGCAACTCTCATTCTAGGAAGACCCTTCCTAGCAACTGGACGAACTCTCATTGATGTACAAAAAGGGGAAGTAACCCTGAGAGTCAATGAGGATGAGTTCAAGTTGAATGCTGTAAAAGCTATGCAGCATCCAGACACACCAGAGGACTGTATGGACGCTGACATTATTGACTCTCTGGTAGAAGAGATCAATATGGCTGAAAGCCTAGAATCAGAGCTTGAGGACATCTTCAAAGATGCTCAAACTGATCAGGAAGAGCCAGAGGAGGCAAAGGAATTTTCGAAAATTCCTCAGGAGGAGGATAAGCCTCCTAAGCCTGAACTTAAACCACTACCATCATCCCTGAAATATGCATTTCTGGGAGAGGGTGACACTTTTCCAGTGATTATAAGCTCAGTTTTAAATCCACAGGAAGAGGAAGCACTGATTAAAGTGCTAAGGACACACAAGACAGCTCTTGGGTGGTCCATCAGTGATCTCAAGGGCATTAGCCCAGCTAGATGCATGCACAAGATCCTATTGGAGGATAATGCCAAACCAGTGGTTCAACCACAGAGGAGGCTAAATCCTGCCATGAAGGAGGTGATGCAGAAAGAGGTCACTAAATTACTAGAGGCTGGGATTATTTATCCTATTTCTGATAGCCCCTGGGTGAGCCCTGTCCAAGTTGTTCCCAAAAAGGGAGGCATGACAGTGGTTCATAATGAAAAAAATGAACTGGTTCCTACAAGAACAGTCACAGGGTGGCGCATGTGTATTGACTACAGAAGACTCAATACAGCCACCAGAAAGGATCATTTTCCTTTACCATTCATAGACCAAATGCTAGAAAGACTAGCTGGTCATGACTACTACTGCTTTTTGGATGGCTATTCAGGCTACAACCAAATTGCAGTAGATCCTCAGGACCAAGAGAAAACAGCATTTACTTGCCCTTCTGGCGTGTTTGCCTACAGAAGGATGCCTTTTGGTCTGTGCAATGCACCTGCAACCTTTCAAAGGTGCATGCTCTCTATCTTCTCAGATATGGTAGAGAAATTTCTGGAAGTCTTCATGGATGACTTTTCAGTATATGGAGACTCATTTAGCTCCTGTCTTAACCACCTATCACTTGTCCTGAAAAGATGCCAAAAGACTAACCTGGTTTTAAACTGGGAGAAATGTCACTTTATGGTGACTGAAGGAATTGTCCTTGGGCACAAAATTTCAAGCAAGGGAATAGAGGTGGATAAGACAAAGGTAGAGGTAATTGAAAAATTACCACCACCTGCCAATGTTAAGGCAATCAGAAGCTTTCTGGGGCATGCAGGATTCTACAGAAGGTTTATCAAGGATTTTTCGAAAATTGCTAAACCTTTGAGTAACCTGTTAGCTGCTGACACTCCATTTGTGTTTGACACACAGTGTTTGCAGGCATTTGAGACCCTGAAAGCTAAACTGGTCACAGCACCAGTCATCTCTGCACCAGATTGGGCATTACCATTTGAATTAATGTGTGATGCCAGTGATCATGCCATTGGTGCAGTGTTGGGACAGAGGCATAACAAACTCTGCATGTCATTTATTATGCTAGCCGTGTTCTAAATGATGCACAGAAGAATTACACAACCACAGAAAAAGAGTTACTTGCAGTGGTCTATGCCATTGACAAGTTTAGATCCTACTTAGTGGGATCAAAGGTGATTGTGTACACTGACCATGCTGCTCTTAAATACTTACTCACAAAGCAGGATTCAAAACCCAGGCTTATAAGATGGGTGTTGCTTCTGCAAGAGTTTGATATAGAAATAAGAGACAGAAAAGGGACAGAGAACCAAGTGGCTGATCATCTGTCCCGGATAGAACCAGTAGCTGGGGCGTCCCTCCCTTCTACTGAGATCTCTGAGACTTTCCCAGATGAGCAACTCTTTGCCATTCAGGAAGCTCCATGGTTTGCAGATATTGCAAACTATAAAGCTGTGAGGTTCATACCCAAAGAGTACAGTTATGTGCAGAGAAAGAAACTAATTTCAGATGCCAAGTACTACCTTTGGGATGAACCATATCTCTTTAAGAGATGTGCTGACGGAGTGATCCGCAGGTGTGTACCCAGAGAAGAAGCACAAAAGATCCTATGGCACTGCCATGGATCACATTATGGAGGACATTTTGGAAGTGAGCGAACAGCCACTAAAGTTCTCCAGTGTGGATTCTACTGGCCTACTCTCTATAAAGACTCCCGAAAGTTTGTGCGTAACTGTGACAGTTGCTAAAGAGCTGGTAATCTGCCTCATGGATATGCCATGCCTCAACAAGGGATATTAGAGATAGAATTGTTTGATGTATGGGGAATTGACTTCATGGGGCCATTCCCACCATCATACTCAAACACTTACATTCTGGTGGCAGTAGACTATGTATCTAAGTGGGTAGAAGCAATTGCTACACCCACTAATGATACCAAGACCGTGCTGAAATTCCTCCAGAAGAACATTTTCAGCAGGTTTGGTGTCCCCAGAGTGCTAATCAGTGATGGGGGCACTCATTTCTGCAATAAACAGCTATACTCTGCTATGGTTAGATATGGAATCAGCCATAAAGTGGCAACTCCGTATCATCCACAGACAAATGGACAAGCTGAAGTCTCTAACAGAGAGCTAAAAAGAATCCTAGAACGGACTGTGACAGCCCGAAGAAAGGATTGGGCAAAGAGCTTGGATGATGCTCTGTGGGCATACAGAACAGCATTCAAGACTCCTATAGGCACCTCTCCATACCAACTGGTGTATGGGAAGGCCTGTCATTTGCCTGTGGAACTGGAACACAAAGCCTACTAGGCAACCAGATTCCTAAACATGGATGCACAGTTAGCTGGTGAGAAAAGACTGCTCCAGTTAAATGAGCTAGAGGAGTTCAGACTCAATGCCTTTGAAAATGCAAAAATTTATAAGGAAAAGGCAAAGAAGTGGCATGACAAGAGATTGTCAACCAGAGTCTTTGAGCCAGGACAAAAAGTTCTGCTCTTCAACTCCAGGCTCAAATTGTTTCCAGGAAAACTCAAATCCCGGTGGAGGGGTCCGTATGTGATTACAGGAGTATCACCATATGGATATGTTGAGCTTCAGGATATTGATTCTGACAAGAAGTTCATTGTTAATGGACAGAGAATCAAGCACTATCTTGAAGGAAATTTTGAGCAGGAATGCTCAAAACTGAGACTTGAGTGATTCTCAGTGAAAGTCCAGCTAAAGACAGTAAAGAAGCGCTTGCTGGGAGGCAACCCAGTCATTAGAAGGTTGTATGAATTTTTCTTACAAAGGCAAGTATCAAAAATGAAGGAATTCACAGAGTTACAGAAGGATTCAGCTCAAAAAGCAGAGAAAATGAGCTTACTGGCGAAAAAAAACGCCAGTAAGGGGCATTTTGGGCGTTAAACGCCAGAATGGGCACCATTCTGGGCGTTTAACGCCAGTAATGGTACCATTTTGGGCGTTAAACGCCAGAATGGGCACCATTCTGGGCGTTTAACGCCAGGTGTGCAGCATCCTGGGCGTTTTGGAAAAACGCCCAGTGATAAAGGATTTCTGGCGTTTAACGCCAGCCAGGGCACCTGGCTGGGCGTTAAACGCCCAAAAAGGGTAGCAAATGGGCGTTAAACGCCAGAATGGGTGCCATTCTGGGCGTTTAACGCCAGAAAGGTGGGGGGACCACATTTTTGTTTTCAACTCAATTTTTTTCAAACTTTCCTCTTTTTAACCATACTCTTCTACATAAATGCACTTCAACCCTTCATCATTCACTTTCAAATCTTCACAAATCAAAACCATTCTTCAAATCTATTTCAAATTAATCCCAAATCTTCTTCAAAAACTCACCCTTTTCTCAATTTCTTTCCATATCTTTTCAAATCCCTCTCTTGTTTTTCGAAAACTCCCCTCTCCACCTTATAAATACACGTTTGGCTCCCTCATTCCACCACACCATTCGAATTTCCTCTTCCTCCCCTTCTCTTCTCTCTTTTATTTTGCTTGAGGACAAGCAAACCTCTAAGTTTGGTGTGCTTTTCCGTGATTACTAAGCCAAGATTCATCAATATCATGGCTCCTAAGGGAAAACAAACCAATTTAAGAGGCAAGAAAGAGAATAATCCAAAGAATCTTTGGAATGAAGAGAAGTTCTTAACCAAAGAACATGAAGACCATTATCATAAAATAATGGGTCTGAGGTCAGTGATCCCGGAAGTTAAATTTGATCTGAAAGAAGATGAATATCCGGGGATCCAAGAGCAAATTCGAAACAGAGGATGGGAAGTTCTAACCAATCCTGAGACAAAGGTTGGAAGGAACATGGTTCAGGAATTCTACTCAAATCTGTGGCTAACAGATAAGCAGAGAATGACTGGAACTGCTTACCATACCTATAGAACCATGGTCAGAGGGAAAGTTATATACTTCCATCTGGACAAAATAAGAGAAATCTTCAAGTTGCCTCAACTGCAAGATGATCCTGATTCCTTTAATAGGAGGATGGTGAGAGTAGATAAGGGGTTGGATCAAGTTCTAGAGGACATATGCCTCCCTGGAACTAAGTGGATAACCAATTCTAAGGGTGTCCCAAACCAACTCAAGAGGGGAGACCTCAAACCAATTGCAAGAGGTTGGCTAGACTTTATTGGGCGTTCCATATTGCCCACTAGCAACCGTTCTGAGGTCACCATCAAGAGAGCAGTGATGATTCATTGCATTATGCTTGGAAAAGAAGTGGAGGTGCATCATGTGATTGCTTGTGAGATCTACACAATTGCAAATAAGAATTCCACTGAAGCCAAATTGGCTTATCCAAGCTTGATCTCCTTGCTCTGTAAAGAGGCTGGGGTGAAGATGGGAGTGGATGAGTTCATACCCATTGAACACCCAATCACCAAGAAGTCAATGGAAGGACAAGTGCAAGACAACTCCATCAAGAGGAGGGCGCAGGAATTCCTCCCTAAATTCCCAAGAATTGACTACTGGTCCAACCTAGAAGCATCTATTAACAAGTTGCAAGAGACTATGGAGCAACTGAAGGAAGAACAGCAGAATCAGAACTGCATGCTCTGCAAACTGCTGAAGGAACAAGAGAAGCAGGGGCGTGAAATTCAAGAGATGAAACGCCAAAAGTTCTCCTCTCAAGCTGAGGGAGCATCCACTTCTCAAAATCAAGGTTGTTGAGTTCTAACTCTGTGAAAACCTCTATCATTAGGAGCCTATGTTTGCGTTTTTTTTATTTATTTTCTATTTATTAGTTTCATCTTATATCTATATTTGAGTCTTGTTCTTAGTTCATAATTAATAAAATTTAAGTTTATGCCTTAAAGCTATGAATGTCCTATGAATCCATCACCTCTCTTAAAAGAAAAATGCTTTAATCACAAAAGAACAAGAAGTACAGGGTTTCGAAATTTATCTCTGAAAACTAGTTGAATTAGTTTGACGTGGTGACAATACTTTTTGTTTTCTGAATGAATGCTTGAACAGTGCATATGTCTTTTGAATTTGTTGTTTTAAGAATGTTAAAATTGTTGGCTCTTGAAAGAATGAGGAGAAAGAGAACTGTTATTGAGGATCTGAAAAATCATCAAACTGATTCTTGAAGAAAGAAAAAGAAAAAGAAAAAGAAAAAAAAGAGAGAGAAGGAAATAAAGTTGTGATCCAAGGCAACAAGAGTGTGCTTAAGAACCCTGGACACCTCTAATTGGGGACTTTAGCAAAGCTGAGTCACAATCTAAGAAGGTTCACCCAATTATGTGTCTGTGGCATGTATGTATCCGGTGGTAATACTGGAAGACAGAGTGCTTTGGGTCACAGCCAAGACTCATACACAGGCTATGTTCAAGAATCAATATACTTAACTAGGAGAATCAATAACACTATCTGAGTTCTGAGTTCTTATAGATGCTAATCATTCTGAACTTCAAAGGATAGAGTGAGATGCCAAAACTGTTCGGAGGCAAAAAGCTACTAGTCCCACTCATCTAATTGGAGCTATGTTTCTTTGATATTTTGGAATCTATAGTATATTCTCTTCTTTTTATCCTATTTTGATTTTCAGTTGCTTGGGGACAAGCAACAATTTAAGTTTGGTGTTGTGATGAGCGGATAATTTGTATGCTTTTTGGCATTGTTTTTAGTATGTTTTTAGTATCTTTTAGTTAGTTTTTAGTATATTTTTATTAGTTTTTAATTAAAATTCACTTTTCTGGACTTTACTATGAGTTTGTGTGTTTTTCTGTGATTTCAGGTATTTTCTGACTGAAATCGAGGGTCCTGAGCAAAAATCTGATCCAGAGACTGAAAAGGACTGCAGATGCTGTTGGATTCTGACCTCCCTGCACTCGAAGTGGATTTTCTGGAGCTACAGAAGCCCAATTGGCGCGCTCTCAACGGCATTGGAAAGTAGACATCCTGGGCTTTCCAGCAATATATAATAGTCCATACTTTGCCCAAGATTTGATGGCCCAAATCGGCGCTCAAAGTCACCTACAGAAATTCCAGCGTTAAACGCCGGAACTGGCATAAAATTTGGAGTTAAACGCCCAAACTGGCATGAAAGCTGGCGTTTAACTCCAGAAAAGGTCTCTACACGAAATTCCTTCATTGCTCAGCCCAAGCACACACCAAGTGGGCCCGGAAGTGGATTTTTCTGTCATTTACTCATTTCTGTAGACCTTAGGACACTAGTTTACTACTTATAGGATCTTTTGACATTGTATCCGTACCTTATGACCCCATAACATTTTGTACACGTTTCTTTCCACAGTATGAGCCTCTAAACCCCATGGTTGGGGGTGAGGAGCTCTGCTGTGTCTTGATGGATTAATGCAATTACTACTGTTTCTTATTCAATCATGCTTGCTTCGATTCTAAGATAACACTTGTTCTTAATCCGGATGAATGTGATGATCCATGACAATCATCATCATTCTCAACTATGAACACGTGCCTGACAACCACCTCTGTTCTATCTTAGATTGAGTAGTTATCTCTTGGGTTCTTTAATCGGAATCTTCGTGGTATAGGCAGGACCTGATGGCAGCATTCAAGAGAATCCGGAAGGTCTAAACCTTGTCTGTGGTATTCTGAGTAGGATTCAATGATTGAATGACTGTGACGTGCTTCAAACCTGTAACCTACTGGGCGTTAGTGACAGACGCAAAAGAGGGATTCTATTCCGGTAGGGGAGGGAACCAAACCGGTGATTGGCAGTACTGTGACAGAGTGCGTGCATTAGCTTTCACTGCGAGGATGGGAGGTAGCCATTGACAACGGTGAAACCCTACATGAGCTTGCCATGGAAGGAGACTTGCGTGTTTGATGAAGAAGACAGTAGGAAAGCAGAGATTCAGAAGATGGAGCATCTCCAAAACCCCAACCTATTCTCCATTACTGCAAAACAAGTAACCATTTCATGTTCTTTTACTTTTTACAATCAATCCTGATAATTTCTGATCTCCTGACTAAGATTTACAAGATAACCATAGCTTGCTTCAAGCTGACAATCTCCGTGGGATCGACCCTTGCTCACACAAGGTATTACTTGGACGACCCAGTGCACTTGCTGGTTAGTTGTGCGGGATTGCAAAAGTGTTATTGCAATTTCGTGCACCAGCTACCTCCCATCCTCTCAGTGAAAATACGTCCCTGATGCTCTGTCACAGCATAGGCTAATCATCTGTCGGTTCTCGTTCAGGCCGGAATAATATCCATTGATACTTTTGCGTCTGTCACTAACGCCCTAGCCTGCTAGGAGTTTGAAGCACGTCACAGTCATTCAATCATTGAATCCTACTCAGAATACCACAGACAAGGTTAGACCTTCCGGATTCTCTTGAATGCCGCCATCAGTTCTTGCCTATACCACGAAGACTCTGATCTCACGGAATGGCTGGCTCGTTTGTCAGGCGAGCACTCGGTTGTCAGGCGATCAACCATGCATCGTGTTATCAGGAATCCAAGAGATATTCACTAAGCCTCAGATGCTTGTAGAACAAGAATGGTTGTCAGTCACCTTGTTCATGGGTGAGAAGGATGATGGGCGTCAATCATCACCTTCATCAAGTTGAAGAACAAGTGATATCTTGGACAAAGAACAAGCGGAATTGAATAGAAGAACAATAGTAATTGCATTAATACTCGAGGTACAGCAGAGCTCCACACCTTAATCTATGGTGTGTAGAAACTCCACCGTTGAAAATACAAAAGCATAAGGTCTAGGCATGGCCGAATGGCCAGCCTCCCAATGATCTAAGATAGCATAAAACGAAGATAGCTACCAAAGTCTCTTTAATACAATAGTAAAAGGTCCTACTTATAGATAACTAGTAGCCTAAGGTGTACAAAGATGAGTAAATGACATAAAAATCCACTTCCGGGCCCACTTGGTGTGTGCTTGGGCTGAGCAATGAAGCATTTTCGTGTAGAGACTCTCCTTGGAGTTAAACGCCAGCTTTAGTGCCAGTTTGGGCGTTTAACTCCGAATTAGGTGCCAGTTCCGGCGTTTAACGCTGGAATTTCTTGAGGTGACTTTGAACGCCGGTTTGGGCCATCAAATCTTGGGCAAAGTATGAACTATTATATATTGCTGGAAAGCCCAGGATGTCTACTTTCCAACGCCGTTGAGAGCGCGCCAATTGGGCTTCTGTAGCTCCAGAAAATCCACTTCGAGTTCAGAGAGGTCAGAATCCAACAGCATCTGCAGTCCTTTTGAGTCTCTGGATCAGATTTTTGCTCAGATCCCTCAATTTCAGCCAGAAAATACCTGAAATCACAGAAAAACACACAAACTCATAGTAAAGTCCAGAAAAGTGAATTTTATCTAAAAACTAATAAAAATATACTAAAAACTAACTAGATCATACTAAAAACATACTAAAAACAATGCCAAAAAGCATACAAATTATCCGCTCATCAATGATCCCTATTCCTCGGGTTCGTTTGGTTGATCCTTCACAAACTTCTGCTAGTACCTCTTCTCCTTCCGCAGCTCCTCCTCCAAAAAGACCTCGAACTGTCGAGCCTTTTAGTCTGGAAGCTCCCGATTTTGATGTTGTCAGGTTTGTAGATCAACAAATTGCTCCCTATGGTGTCATGCCTACTGATGATGTATTCATTCTTCATCATTTGGATTTTATTACTCGGAGTGGCATTAAACTAGCACACATGTGAGCAGCTTTATACCGGACTACTCAAGATCTTCATATCCATGCTACAAAGGCTTTTATGGAGGAGGCAAAATCAGAGTTTGACCAGATTAAGGGTTTGAAAGAGGAGCTTGAGATGAAAGTGACCAAGCTAGAGAAGGAGTTAGAGGGGAAAAGACTCAGGCTATTGGTCTGGTAGCTGCTGTGCAACTAGCTGAGGACACGATGTTAAAACATAAGGATAACTATGTTACCATCTATAGGGAGATGATGGATCTTAGGAACAGCTTGGAATCTGTCCGGGCCGATTATACCAAACTTCAAAGTCACCTTGTAGGCAACGTTATTGCTGCTTATGAGAATCTGAAGGAGCAAGTTCGAGTTCTTGCGCCATAGCTCGATCTTTCCCTTTTTAGCCTGGACAACATTGTTAGGGATGGTAAGATTGTTTCTGATGACCCTGATGATGATGATGATGATCGTCCTTCACTACCTGCCACCAAAGCCTCTGTCGTGCCGACCTCTTTGACTTCTACTGCTGAGATCGATCGTCCTGAGTCAGAACCGGATTGCCACATCTTGAACCGGGATGATGGGATGGTAGATGTCGTGCCTCTTCAGACTTGTCCTCCTTCACCCCGTGTTGATGCTACTGAAAAGCCTTCGGATGTTAACTGAATTCTCTAATTTCTTGTGTAGATAGCCCGGCTTGTGGGCTTTTAAACTCTTTATTTTGTAAATGATGTTTTGCTGACTGTTGACATTTTTTTAGTTGCTTGTTTAGCAACTTCATTTTGAAAAACAAAGTAGTTCCCGAGCTTTTGGGGCTGAATTTGGTGGTCTCTGAAGCTTGCTATCATAACTAGCAGTTTTCATATCATGCCTGATTGCACTCGTCTTGGTACCCTTCTAAGTTTTGGGAGTGTTGGAACTTTTTCGTTGTCTGACCTCTTTGGATTGGCTTGATTCCTTTGCCTGATGTTATTTCCAGCAACTTGTTTTGTTTGGACTTTGTTCAGGTATTTATTTAGGAATTACTTTGTATAACGCTGAGGTCGCCGATTTCGTTATGTCGATTTTGTCCAAGTTGTTGTTAGTAACCCTCTTTTTTGGACCTTGTTTAGGTCTCTTTCAGGGATACTTTTGTAGCTTTATACTTTGGGCCGACTTCGTCATGTCGGTTCTTCCTAAGTTATTTTTGTAATCCTCTTTCTTGGACCTTGTTCAGGTCTCTTTCAGGGATTACTTTATAACTTATATGTCTTGGGCCGACCTCGTCATGTCGGGCCCTTCTAAGTTATTTTTGTAATCCTCTTTCTTGGACCTTGTTCAGGTCTCTTTCAGGGATTACTTTTATAACTTTTATGTCTTGGGCCGACCTCGTCATGTCGGGCCCTTCTAAGTTATTTTTGTAATCCTCTTTCTTGGACCTTGTTCAGGTCTCTTTCAGGGATTAATTTTATAACTTTTATGTCTTAGGCCAACCTCGTCATGTCGGGCCCTTCTAAGTTATTTTTGTAATCCTCTTTCTTGGACCTTGTTCAGGTCTCTTTTAGGGATTACTTTTATAACTTTTATGTCTTGGGCTGACCTCGTCATGTCAGGCCCTTCTAAGTTATTTTTGTAATCCTCTTTCTTGGACCTTGTTCAGGTCTCTTTCAGGGATTACTTTTATAACTTTTATGTCTTGGGCCGACCTCATCATGTCGGGCCCTTCTAAGTTATAGTAATCCTCTTTTATAGGGCTGGCTAGATCTCTTTCCAAGGATTTACTTATAACTTCGGTTATTGCAACTGGTCTGACTTTTTTACGTCGGACAGTCTTTAAGTTATTTTATAGCAATCTATTTTATTAGGACCTCGTCAGGTCCTTTCTATGGATCACTTTCTATAACTTCTTGCATTATTCGGTCTTTATCTTTGCCGATTTTGTAGAGATTGGGTTTAACCCTCGTTTGGTTGACCTTTTAATGAATTTGGTTTTCATCTTTGGTCTTTATCGCGATCGCATAGTGAATTTGATTTTCACTTTCTGCCGATCTGTAGCTTTATAATCGGACGATGAATGCTTCAAATTAATACGGCTTGAGCATTTGTAGAAGATCTAAACAGATTTTATTCAAAAGAAAACGCAAATATATACATGTGGGAGGTTAATCCTCTAAGTCGGGTGATTTGTAGGTCTTGGCTTGGCGCCTCATTAAAAAACCTTTTCAGAAAAAAGAGTGTGCCTTCTCCTAAGATCCTTTATCCTCCCTAACTATAGTACCTTCTTTGGTTGCAAGCGTGCCATGACCTAGGAAGCTCTCGTCCATCGAGTTCGGATAGTCTGTAGTAGCCCTTTCCAAGTACTTCTATGACTTGGTAGGGTCCTTTCCAGTTTGCTGCCAGCTTTTCTTCTCCAGGTCGAGTTGTTCCGATATCATTTCGGATTAGGATGAGGTCGTTCTCACCAAAAACTCGCTGTACTACCTTTTGATTGTATTTTGCAGCCATTCATTGTTTTAATGCTTCTTCCCTAATCCGAGCTCTTTCTCGGACTTCCGGAAGTAGGTCGAGTTCTTTCCTTTGAAGTTGGGAGTTGGCTTCTTCACTATAGTGAATTACTCTAGGCGACCTTTCTTCAATCTCCACTAGGATCATTGCCTCCATTCCATACGCTAATCGGAAGGGTGATTCCTTTGTGGTGGAATATAGCATTGTTCGATATGCCCATAGGACTTGTGGGAGCTCCTCAACCCAGGCTCCCTTTGCATCCTGTAATCTCCGTTTCAGCCCAGCCAGTATGACTTTGTTGGCAGCTTTGGCTTGTCCATTGGCTTGGGGATGTTCTACGGAAGTAAATTGTTGTTTTATTTTCAAGTCGGCCGCTAGCTTTCTGAAGCCTGCATCTGTGAACTGGGTACAATTGTCTGTGGTGATGGAGTGTGGAACCCTGAACCTCGTGACAATGTTCCTATATAGGAATTTTTGACTTCTTTGAGCAGTGGCATTAGCTAGGAGTTCTGCCTCGATCCACTTTGTGAAGTAGTCTATCCCTACTATGAGGAATTTAACTTGTCCCGATCCCTGAGGGAAGGGTCCAAGAAGGTCGAGTCCCCATTTTGCAAATGGCCAAGGTGAGGTCATGCTGATGAGCTCCTCTGGTGGGGCGATGTGAAAGTTGGCATGTTTCTGACATGATGGACATGTCTTAACGAACTCTGTGGCTTCCTTTTGTAGAGTTGGCCAATAAAACCCTGGCCGAAGTACTTTTTTGGTAAGTGCTTGCACTCTGAGTTGATTGCCACAAATGCCACTGTGTACTTCTTCTAGAACTTCCTTTGTGTTAGAAGTCGGTACGCATTTTAACAATGGTATTGAAATCCCTCTTTTATATAGAGTATTGTTTATGATAGTGTAGTATTGTGCCTCCCGTTTCAACCTCTTTGCTTCCTTTTCCTCTGTGGGGAGTGCTTCTGTTTTGAGGTGGTTAATTATGGGAGTCATCCATCCTTGATCCTGACCTGTTATGGCCAGGACCTTTTCTTCTTCCGAGATTGATGGATTCTGCAGAATTTCTTAGATGAGGCTTCTATTGTTGCCTCCTGGTTTGGTGCTGGTTAGTTTTGAGAGTGCGTCAACTCGGGCATTCTGTTCTCGGGGTATGTGACGGATCTTATATTCTCCAAGTTGTCCGAGCTGTTCCCTGGTTTTGTCCAAGTACTTTTACATGGTGTGATCTTTGGCTTGGTAGCTTCCTGCTATTTGTGAAGTGACTACCTGTGAGTCACTGAAGATGATAAGCTTTTGAGTTCCAACCTCCCTAGCCAGCTTCAAACCAGCTAGTAGTGCCTCATATTCCGCTTGGTTATTTGAGGCAGGGAACCCGAATTTGAGGGAGAGTTCGATTTGGGTTCCTTGGTCACTTTCGATTATCACACTCGCGCCGCATCCAGTTTTGTTTGAGGAACCGTCCACGTAGAGATTCCATTTTGTGGGGATTTCTGGTGTGTCTGTAAATTCTGCAATGAAGTCGGCCAGGTGTTGCAATTTGATGGCTGTCTGAGCTTCGTATTGAAGATCGAATTCGGACAACTCGACTGCCCATTGCAAGATTCTGCCTGCCAGGTTTGTTTTCTGTAAAATCCCTTTTATGGGCTAGTTGGTCCGAACCCTAATGGTGTGGGCTTGGAAGTATAGATGAAGTCGTCGAGATGTTAGTATGAGGGTGTAGGCAAACTTTTCTATTTTTTGGTAGTTCAACTCGGATCCTTGTAATGCTTTACTGATGAAGTATACGGGTTGTTGCCCACTGTCTTCTTCTCGGACTAGTGCTGAGGCTACTGCCCGACTTCCTACCGCGAGGTACAATATGAGTGGTTCTCCTTCCCGTGGCTGAGTTAAGACAGGTGGTTGTCCCAGGAACTTTTTGAAATCTTGGAAGGCTTGCTCGCACTCCGTTGTCTATTCAAACTTCTTTCCCTTCCTTAGACTGCTGATCTAACTAGAAACCTGGACAAGGCTGCCAACCTCCCGTTGAGTTGTTGTACCTCTTTGACACAAGTCGGACTCTTTATATCGAGTATGGCCCGGCATTTATCCGGGTTTGCCTTGATTCCTCTCTGTGTGATCATAAAACCCAAGAATTTGCCAGCTTCTACTGCAAAGGTGCATTTTGCGGGATTAAGTCGCATGCCATGCTGTCTTATAGTGTCAAATACTTGGGTCAGGTTGGACAATAGCATCTCTTCATTTTGTGTCATTATTAGCATGTCGTCCACGTAGACTTTCATGATTTTTCTGATGTGATCTGAAAAGACCTTATTCATTAATCTCTGATAAGTGGCTCCCGTATTTTTAAGACCGAAAGGCATTACGATGTAGCAGTAATTTGCTTTTGGGGTTAAAAAGGAAGTTTTTTCTTGGTCGGGTGGATACATTGGGATTTAATTGTATCCCGGGTATGCATCCATAAACGAGAGGTATTTATATCCGGAGGAGGCATCTACCAGAGCGTCGATACTTGGGAGTGGATAAGGATCTTTTGGGCAGGCTTTGTTGAGATCAGTGTAGTCGGTGCACATTCGCCACTTCCCTTATGAACCCTTCCTCCATAGTGGGTATTTGACTTCTCTTATGAATCATGCCTCCAATAGAGCTTGTACTTGCTCTTCCACAGCTTGGGAGCGTTCTGGTTCGAGCTTTCTACACCTCTGTTGTACTAGCTGAGATCTTGGGTGGACTGATAGCTTGTGGCACATTAACTTAGGGTCTATGCCTGGCATGTCTGCGGCCTTCCATGCAAAGAGGTCGACGTTTTCTCGCAAGAACTGTATAAGTGATTCTTTTATGTCTCCTTTTAGGATTGTACTGATATTGGTTGTTTGATCCGGGGTATCTCTGATCTGTACTTTTTCTATTTCACCTTCGGGTTGTGGGCAGAGTTCTTCCTGCCTCTGCACTCCACCAAGTTCGATTGTGTGGAATTCTTCTCATCTGCCTCTGAGGTTTAGGCTTTCATGGTAACAGCGGCGTGCCATCTTCTAGTCTACATTTATTGTAGCTATCCCTTCTGCAGTTGGGAATTTCATGCATAGATGTGGAGTCGAGACTATTGCGCCGAGCTGATTCAATGTTGTTCGGCCTATTAAGGCGTTGTAAGCTGAGCTTACGTCGACCACGATGTAATCTATCTTGAGTGTTCTTGACTGGTTTCTTTTTCCGAAGGTTGTGTGTAGTGAGACGTATCCGAGCGGTTGAACCGGGGTATCTCCCAGTCCGAACAGACTATTCGAATATGCTATGAGTTCCTTCTCTTCCAGGCCGAGCTTGTCGAAGGCAGTTTTGAACAAGATGTCAGCGGAGCTCCCTTGGTCTATCAGTGTGTGGTGGAGATTTGCATTTGCCAATATGATAGTTACGACCATGGGATCATCGTGTCCTAAGATGATACAGGATGCGTCTTCTTTGGTAAAAGTAATTGTGGGGATGTCAGGTGCTTCATCCTTCCCCTCAACATGATATAATTCTTTAAGATGTCTTTTTCGAGATGATTTGGAGATTCCTCCCCCCGTAAATCCGCCGTGTATCATGTGGACGTGTCTTTCTGGTGTACGAGGTGATCGCTCGGTTCGTCCGACATCTTCTTATCTTCATCTTTTTCTTTGCTCATTGTCCCGGGTGGCCAGATACCGATCTAATTTCCCTTTTCTTACTAGTTTTTCTATGATGTTCTTTAAGTCAAAACATTCGTTGGTGGAATGCCCACGGATTCAATGATATTCACAATATTCAGCCCGATTTCCTCCTCCTTTTTTGCCTTTGAGTAGTCGAGCTGGAGGTATTTTTCAGTGTGGTAAACCTCTCTGTAGACATCCACAAGAGACACCCGAAGGGGGTGTAATTGTGGTATTTTTTATTTTTTCTCCATGTCGATCTTCCTTTTTTTTGGACTCTTTGTCCTTATCCCGGGAGGTGAATCCGAATTTTGAGGTCTCTCCTAGTCGAGAGTTTTTTCCATGTTGATGTACTTCTCTGCTCGTTCTTGCACTTCGTTCAGAGATGTGGGGTATTTTTTCGATATAGATTAGCTAAAAGGTCCCTCTCGCAAGCCATTGATGAGGCTCATAATGGCAGCCTCTGTTGGTAGGCTCTATATGTCCAGGCATGTTTTGTTGAATCTTTCCATGTAGTTGCGAAGACTTTTCCGTTCTCCTTGCTTGATTCCTAATAGACTTGGGGCGTGCTTAGCCTTGTCTTTTTGGATGGAGAATCTGGCCAAAAAATTTTTGGCCAAGTCATCGAAACTCGAGATGGACCTAGGAGGTAGATTGTCGAACCATCTAATTGCCATCTTTGTTAAAGTAGTCAGAAAGGCTTTGCAACGAACTGCATCTGAGGCGTCGGGGAGGTACATTCTACTTCTGAAATTGCTGAGATGATGGCCGGGATCTGTAGTACCGTCGTACAAAGTCATGTCTGGGAGTTTAAAGTCTTTTGGGATCTTGGTCTCCATGATCTCCTTGGTGAATGGATCTTGTTCCTTTCGGGAACTATCCTCATGAGGGGATCGGTTGGCTTTGGTCTTGAGATCGGCTTCAAGTTTTAGGAGTTTATCCTCCAATTCTCGGCGTCGCCTTATTTCCTTTTGTAGGGTTTTATCAGCCTCTCGTTGACGTAGGGCTTCTTCTTCCAGTTGTTTCAAACGGTCTTGAAGCACCTCCATGGCTTTTGCGTTTGGAGAATTCTTTTGTTGTTAATCCTTTGGTGTAGTGTCCGCGTTTTTGTGCGGCGTTCTATCCTCTAGATCTGAATTGTGGTCGTTGTCATGGTCGTCCGCCATGACGATGGGATGACTTCCAAGTCCCCGGCAATGGCGCCAATGTTCCTAGGGTTACCTGAAATTTTAGGTCGGTCTCGTACGAGATCTTCTGTACTGATCGAAACTGTGATGTCTGACTTGTTAGACTTGGTGGTGGTGCTGATCCTTCGTTACCGGAGGGTGGGGGTACCTGCAAGGGACTTCGATGCTTAAGTTAGCAAGGGTATTAAACAGGTTTTTAGTAGAATCAGAGTATGAGTTATACCTGGGTGCCCCAGTGTATTTATAATGGTGTACAGCGACCTTCTTAGATAAGATAAGTTAGTTATCTTATCTTATATGTGAGTGAGGTCATCTTATCTTCAAGGGAACCACCCTTCTCTCTGTAGGCTTGTACTGCCTCTATATTTGGGTCGTGTTCCTCCATCTGGGCCCTTTTCTGGGCTTTCCTATCAATTTGGCCGAGCTCTTTGAGATGAGGTCAGATAGCCTGACCTGAAGAGGTCGGTCGCTTTGTCGCCAGACATCCCGGGTTAGACAGCTTGACCCAAGGTATGAACAGTAACCATGGAGAGGAAGCAAGGAAAGCTTCTCTCAATGCAGAGTCAAACAAAGCGCCCACAGTCAAACTCTAAGTTTGGTGTTGGGAGACCACAATCAAACTCTAAGTTTGGTGTTGAACCCCCACATTCAAACTCTAAGTTTGGTGTTGGGAGGTCCCAACAATGCTCTGAACATCTGTGAAGCTCTATGAGAGCTCACTGTCAAGCTACTAACATTAAAGAAGCGCTTATTGGGAGGCAACCCAATTTTATTTATCTATGTTATTTTCTTTTTTTTAGGTTGATGATCATATGGAGTCACAAAAATAATTGCAAAAATAATAAAAAAAATCAAAAATAGCATTAAAAATAGCACACCCTGGAGGAGGAACTTACTGATGTTTAAACGCCAGTGAGGGTAGCAGAATGGGCGTTTAACACCCAGTTGTTAGGCGAAATTGTGATCATCAACAATGGCTCCAACAACTTGGTGCTCTCAAACATGAATCACACTTTGTCACAACTCCGCACAACTAACCAGCAAGTGCACTGGGTCGTCCAAGTAATACCTTACGTGAGTAAGGGTCGATCCAACGGAGATTGTTGGTATGAAGCAAGCTATGGTCATCTTGTAAATCTCAGTCAGGCAGATTATAATGGTTATAATGGTTTTCAAATATAAGAATAAATAAAGCATAAAATAAAGATAGAGATACTTATGTAATTTATTGGTGTGAATTTCAGATAAGCGCATGAAGATACTGTGTTCCTTCTGAATCTCTGCTTTTCCTACAACTTTCATCCAATCATTCTTACCCCTTTCCATGGCAAGCTGTATGTAGGGTGTCACCGTTGTCAATTGCTACTTCCCATCCTCTCAGTGAAAATGGTCCAAATACTCTGTCACAGTACGGCTAATCATCTGTCGGTTCTCGATCATGTCGGAATAGAATCCAGTGATTCTTTTGCGTCTGTCACTACGCCCAACACTCGCGAGTTTGAAGCTTGTCACAGTCATCCTATCTCAGATCCTACTCAGAATACCATAGACAAGGTTTAGATTTTCCGGATCTTAGGAATGGCCGCCAATAATTCTAGCTTATACCATGAAGACTATGATCTCACGGAATGGGAGACTGGTTGTCAGGCGAGGCAACCATGCGTCGTGGGTCAGGAATCCAAGAGATATTCATTCAATCTAATGTAGAACGGATGTGGTTGTCAGGCACACATTCATAGGTTGAGAATGATTATGAGTGTCATGAATCATCACATTCATCACGGTTAAGTACGAATAAATATCTTAGAATAAGAATAAGCGTGAATTGAATAGAAGACAATAGTACTTTGCATTAATACTCGAGGTACAACAGAGCTCCACACCTTAATCTATGGTGTGTAGAAACTCCACCGTTGAAAATACATAAGTGATAATGGTGTTCATTGGCTTCAGCCCCCAGAGGGGGAACCAGAATAACCAAGACCTGGTCAAAAGATAGACCTCCCTTTGTACAATAGTAAAAAGTTCTATTTATACTAAACTAGCTACTAGGGTTTACAGAAATAAATCTAAGTGCAGAAATCCACTTCCGGGGCCCAATTTGGTGTGTGCTTCGGCTGAGCTTGAGCTTTACACGTGCAGAGGCTTCTCTTGGGGTTAAACGCCAAGTTGTAACGTGTTTTTGGCGTTTAACTCTGGTTTGTGACGTGTTTCTGGCATTTTACTCCAGAATGAAGCATGGAACTGGCGTTGAATGCCAGTTTGCTTCATCTAAACTCGAATAAAGTATGAATTATTATATATTGCTAGAAATCCCTAGATGTCTTCTTTCCAACGCAATTGAGATCGCGCCATTTGGAGTTCTGTAGCTCCCAAAAATCCATCTCGAGTGCAGGGAGGTCAGGATCCAACAACACCATTAGTCCTTTGTCAGCCTCCTATCAGATTTTTGCTCAGGTCCCTCAATTTCAACCAGAAAATACCTGAAATCACAAAAAAATACACAAACTCATAGTAAATTCCAGAAATATAAATTTTGCATAAAAACTAATAAAAACATCCCTAAAAGTAGCTAGATCCTACTAAAAACTACCTAAAAACAATGCCAAAAAGCGTATAAATTATCCGCTCATCACAACACCAAACTTAAATTGTTGCTTGTCCCCAAGCAACTGAAAATCAAATAGGATAAAAAGAAGAGAATATACTATAAATCCCAAAATATCAATGAATATTAGTTCTAATTAGATGAGCGGGACTTGTAGCTTTTTGCTTCTGAACAGTTTTGGCATCTCACTTTTTCCCTTGAAGTTCAGAATGATTGGCATCTATAGGAACTCAGAGTTCAGATAGTGTTATTGATTCTCCTAGTTAAGCATGTTGATTCTTGAACACAGCTACTTTTATGAGTCTTGGACGTGGCCCTAAGCACTTTGTTTTCCAGTATTACCACCGGATACATAAATACCACATACACATAACTGGGTGAACCTTTTCAGATTGTGACTCAGCTTTGCTAAAGTCCCCAGTTAGAGGTGTCTAGAGCTCTTAAGCACACTCTTTTTGCTTTGGATCACGACTTTAACCACTCAGTCTCAAGCTTTTCACTTAGACCTGCATGCCACAAGCACATGGTTAGGGACAGCTTGATTTAGCCGCTTAGGCCCGGATTTTATTTCCTTGGGCCCTCCTATCCATTGATGCTCAAAGCCTTGGACCCTTTTTTACCCTTGCCTTTTAGTTTTAAGGGTTATTGGCTTTTTTTGCTTGCTTTTTCTCTCTTTTTTTCTCTTTTTTTTCACTACTTTTTCTTGCTTCAAGAATCAATTTCATAATTTTTCATATTATCAATAACATTTCTCTTGTTCATCATTCTTTCAAGAGCCAACAATTTTAACATTCATAAACAACAAGATAAAAAATATGCACTGTTCAAGCATTCATTCAGAAAACAAAAAGTATTGTCACCACATCAATATAATTAAACTAATTTCAAGGATGAATTCAAAACTCATGTACTTCTTGTTCTTTTGTATTAAGAACATTTTTCATTTAAGAAAGGTGAAGGATTCATGGAATTATTCATAGCCTTAAGACATAGTTGCTAAATACTAATGATAATGTAATAAAGACACAAACATAGACAAACATATAGCATAAAATCGAAAAACAGAGAGATAAGAACAAGGAAGTTAAGGAATGAGTCCACCTTAGTGATGGTGGCGCCTTCTTCTTGAAGGACCAATGGCGTCCTTGAGCTTCTCTATGTCTCTTCCTTGCCTTTGTTGCTCCTCCTTTATAGCTCTTTGATCTTCTCTAATCTCATTGAGAATGATGGAGTGCTCTTGGTGTTCCACCCTTAATTGGTTCATGTTATGACTCAATCTTTCTAGAGAAGTGTTGAGTTGTTCCCAATAGTTGTTTGGAGGAAAATGCATCCCTTGAGGCATCTCAGGGATTTCTTGATGATGAGCTTCCTCATGCGTCTCTTGAGATCCATGAATGGGCTCTCTTGTTTGCTCCATCCTCTTCTTAGTGATGGGCTTGTCCTCTTCAATAAGGATGTCTCCTTCTATGACAACTCCAGCTAAATTTCATAGATGGCAAATGAGATGAGAAAAAGCTAGCCTTGCCAAGGTGGAGGGCTTTTCGGCTACTTTGTAGAGTTCTAGAGGAATGACTTCATGAATTTCTACCTCCTCTCCAATCATGATGCTATGGATCATGACGGCCCGATCCACAGTCGCTTCGGATCGGTTGCTAGTGGGGATGATGGAGCGTTGGATGAACTCCAACCATCCTCTAGCCACAGGCTTAAGGTCCAGTCTTCTCAATTGAACCGGCTTGCCTTTTGAGTCTCTTTTCCATTGAGCTCCTTCTACACATATGTCCATGAGGACTTGATCCAACCTTTGATCAAAGTTGAACTATAGTACAGAGGCGTGCGTCTTCTTGCATCATAGGCAAGTTGAACGCCAACCTTACGTTCTCTGGACTGAAATCTAAGCATTTCCCCCGAACCATTGTAAGCCAATTCTTTGGGTTTGGGTTCATGCTTTGATCATGGTTTCTATTGATCCATGCGTTTGCATAGAACTCTTGAACCATTAGGATTCTGACTTGTTGAATGGGATTGGAGAGAACTTCCCATCCTCTTCTTCTAATCTCTTGTCGAATCTCTGGATATTCACCCCTTTTTAAGCTTAAAAGGGACCTCAGGGATCACCTTTTTCTTGGCCACAACTTCATAGAAGTGGTCTTGATGGGCTTTTGAGATGAATCTCTCCATCTCTCATGACTCAGAGATGGAAACAATTGTCTTTCCTTTCCTCTTTCTTGAGATTTCTCTGGCCTTAGGTGCCATCAATGGTTATGGAAAAATAAAAAAAACTATGCTTTTACCGCACCAAACTTAGAATGTTGCTCGCCCTCGAGCAAAAGAAAAAAGAATAGAAGAAGAAGAAGAAGATATGGAGGAGAGGGAGAGATGTGTGGGTTTTGGCCAAGGGGAGAAGAGAGGGTTGTGTTGTGTGAAAATGAAGAAGGATGGAGGGGTTTATATAGTGGAGGGAGAGGGGTATGGGTTCGGTTATTTAGGGTGGGTTTAGGTGGGAAATAGATTTTGAATTTGAAGGTAGGTGGGGTTTATGGGGAAGAGTGGATGGATGTGATTGGTGAAGGGTATAGTGTTATTGGATTATGTGAAGAAGAGAAAAGTGGGGTAGGTGGGGATCTTGTGGGGTCT
Source organism: Arachis stenosperma (assembly GCF_014773155.1). Classification (NCBI taxonomy): domain Eukaryota; kingdom Viridiplantae; phylum Streptophyta; class Magnoliopsida; order Fabales; family Fabaceae; genus Arachis; species Arachis stenosperma. The sequence goes on along the minus strand of NC_080384.1, from coordinate 23,238,903 downwards.
ACAGATCCTGAGGTGATCCTGTGAGGTCCACAGATCCTGAGGTGCTAAGAATTTCTCATCCCTGCACCCATTAGGCGTGTAAAACGCCCTCTGTATGCAATCCTGGCGTTTAACGCTAGACTGATGCTTGTTTCTGGCGTTAAAAGCCCAGATGTAGCATGTTTCTTACGTTTAACACCAGCCTGATGCTTGTTTCTGGCGTTAAACGCCAGCTTGGTGCTTGTTTCTGGCGTTAAACGCCAGATAGATGCTTGTTTCTGGCGTTTAGACGCCAGACAGCTCTTCCTCCAGGCTGTGCTTTTTCTTCTGCTATTTTTTATTCTGTTTTTAATTTTTGCAATTGTTTTATGACTCCACATGATCATAAACCTAATAAAACATAAAAAAACAATAGAAATATAGATAAATAAAAATTTGGGTTGCTCCCAATAAGCGCTTCTTTAATGTCAATAGCTTGACAGTGAGCTCTCATGGAGCTTCACAGATGTTCAGAGCATTGTTGAGACCTCCCAACACCAAACTTAGAGTTTGAATGTGGGGGTTCAACACCAAACTTAGAATTTGGTTGTGGCCTCCCAATACCAAACTTACAGTTTGATTATGGGGGCTTTGTTCGACTCTATATTGAGAGAAGCTTTTCATGCTTACTCTCCATGGTTGCAGAGGAAGATCCTTGAGCTTTAAACACAAGGTAGTTCCTATTCAATTGAAGGACTAGCTCTCCTCTGTAAACATCAATCACAGCTCCTGCTGTGGCTAGGAAGGGTCTTCCAAGGATGATGCATTCATCCTTATCCTTCCCAGTGTCTAAGATTATGAAATCGGCAGGGATGTAAAGGCCTTTAACCTTTACCAACACATCCTCTACTAATTCATAAGCTTGTTTTAATGATTTGTCTGCCATCTCTAATGAGATTCTTGCAGCTTGTACCTCAAAGATCCCCAGTTTCTCCATTACAGAGAGTGGCATAAGATTTATACCTAACCCTAGGTCACACAGAGCCTTCTCAAAGGCCATGGTACCTATGGTACAAGATATTAAAAATTTACCAGGATCTTGTTTCTTTTGAGCTAAAGTTTGCTGAACCCATGTATTTAGTTCACTAATGAGCAATGGAGGTTCATCATCCCAAGTCTCATTACCAAATAGCTTAGCATTCAGCTTCATGATTGCTCCCAAATACTGGGCAACTTGTTCTTCAACACTGTCTTCATCTTCTTCAGAAGATGAATAGTCATCAGAGCTCATGAATGGTAAAAGGAGGTTCAATGGAATCTCTATGGTCTCTAGATGAGCCTCAGATTTCTTAGGCTCCTCAATTGGAAACTCTTTTTTGTCCAGAGGATGTCGCAAGAGTTCTTTCTCACTGGGATTCACGTCCTCCTCTTCTTCTATGCATTCGGCCACACCAAGTAAGGTTATGGCCTTGCACTCTCCTTTTGGGTTCTCTTCTGTATTGCTTGGGAGAGTACTAGAAGGAGTTTCAGTGACTTTTTTACTCCCGCTGGCCCACTTGTGCCTCCAAATTTCTAATGGAGGACCTTGTTTCATTCATGAAATTTAGAGTGGCCTTAGATAGATCAGAGACTATGTTTGCTAAGCTAGAGGGGCTCTGCTCAGAATTCTATGTCTGTTGCTGAGAAGATGATGGAAAAGGCTTGCTATTGCTAAGCCTGTTTCTTCCACCATTATTAAAGCCTTGTTGGGGATTTTGTTGATCCTTCCATGAGAAATTTGGATGATTTCTCCATGAGGGATTATAGGTGTTTCCATAGGCTTCACCCATGTAACTCACCTCTGCCATTGCATGGTTCTTAGGATCATAAGCTTCTTCTTCAGAAGATGTCTCTTTAGTACTATTGGATACATTTTGCAATCCATTCAGACTCTGAGAAATCATGTTGACTTGCTAAGTCAACATTTTGTTCTGAGCCAATATGGCATTCAGAGCAACAATTTCAAGAACTCCCCTCTTCTGAGGCATCCCATTACTCACAGGATTCCTCTCAGAGGTGTACATGAATTGGTTATTTGCAACCATGTCAATAAGTTCTTGAGCTTCTGCAGGTATTTTCTTTAGGTGAATGGATCCACCTGCAGAATGGTCCAGTGACATCTTAGAGAACTCAGATAGACTATATTAGAATATATCCAAAATGGTCCACTCTGAAAGCATGTCAGAGGGACACTTTTTAATCAACTGCTTGTATCTTTCCCAAGCTTCATAGAGGGATTCACCATCTTTTTGCTTGAAGGTCTGAACATCCACTCTAAGCTTGCTCAACTTTTGAGGAGGAAAGAACTTGGCCAAGAAGGCTGTGACCAGCTTATCCCAAGAATCCAGGCTATCTTTAGGTTGTGAGTCTAACCATGTTCTAGCTCTGTCTCTTACAGCAAAAGGGAAAAGCATGAGCCTGTAGACTTCATGATCTACTCCATTAGTCTTAATAGTATCACAAATCTGCAAGAACTCAGTTAAAAACTGGTAGGGATCTTCTGATGGAAGTCCATGAAACTTGCAGTTCTGTTGCATTAGAGCAACTAGTGAGGCTTCAGCTCAAAATTGTTTGCTCCAATGGCAGGGATTGAGATGCTTCTTCCATAAAAATTGGAAGTAGGTGTAGTATAATCACCAAGCATCCTCCTTGTGCCTCCACCATTGTTATTAGGTTCAGCCATGTCTCTTTCTTTTTCGAGATTCTCTGTAAGGTTTTCTCTGAATTGTTGTGCTTTAGCTTCTCTTAGATTCTTCTTCAGAGTCCTTTCAGGTTCAGGATCTGCTTCAACAAGAATGTCCTTGTCCTTGCTCCTGCTCATATGAAAAACAAAGAGAACAGAAAAGAAGAGGAATCCTCTATGTCATAGTATAGAGATTCCTTTATGTGAGTAGAAGAAGAAAAGAATAGAAGAAGGAGGAGAAAAATTCGAACACAGAGGAGAAGAGAGGGTTCAAATTTTTAGATAAAGAGAAGTGTTAGTAAATAAATAAAATAAATAGAAAGAGATGAGAGAGAGAATTTTGAAAATTATTTTTTTTTGAAAAAAAAAGGTTAGTGATTTTCGAAAATTAAGAGAAGAAATAAAATTAAAATTAAAATTAAAATTAAAATTTAAAACAATTAGTTAAATAAAAAATGATTTTTTGAAAAAGAGGGAGGTGATTTTCAAAAATTAGAGAGATAAAAGTAGTTAGGTGGTTTTGAAAAAGATAAGAAATAGTAAAACAATCAAACAGTCAATTAGTTAGTTGAAAAAGATTTGAAAATCAATTTTGAAAAGATAAGAAGTTAGAAAAGATTTTTTTAAAATTAATTTTGAAAAAGATATGATTTTGAAAAAGATATGATTAAAAAGATATGATTGAAATTTGTTTTGAAAAAGATTTAATTTTTTTAAATTAAAATTGATTACTTGACTAACAAGAAACTAAAAGATATGATTCTAGAATTTAAAGATTGAATCTTTCTTAACAAGAAAGTAACAAACTTCAAATTTTTGAATCAATCACATTAATTGTTAGTAAAGTTTTCAAAAATTTGAAATGAAATTAAGAAAAAGATTTTGAAAAACAATTTTAAAATTTTCGAAAATAATAAAAAAATGAAAAAGATTTGATTTTTGAAAAAGATAGGATTTTTAAAAATGAAATCTTGACTTGACTAACAAGAAACAATTTATTTTAAAAATTTTGACTAAGTCAACCCAAAGATTTCGAAATTTTGAGAGAAATAAGGGAAAGATATTTTTTTTTGAATTTTTAAGGATGAGAGAGAAAAATACAAATATGACCCACAACATGAAAATTTTGTATCAAAACCAATGATGCATGCAAGAACACTATGAATGTCAAGATGAACACCAAGAACACTTTGAAGATCAAGATAAACATCAAGACTTTTTTTGAAAAATTTTCAAGAAAAGAAAAACATGCAAGACACCAAACTTAGAAATTTTTCATGTTTAGACACTATGAATGCAAAAATGCATATGAAAAACAACAAAAGACACAAAACAAGAAAATATGAAGATCAAACAAGAAGACTTATCAAGAACAACTTGAAGATCATGAAGAACACCATGTATGAAATTTTCGAAAAAATGCATAAATTTTAAAAACATGCAATCGACACCAAACTTAAAAATTGACACTAGACTCAAACAAGAAACACAAAAATATTTTTTTTGGAAAAATGAAAAAGAAGAAAAATTTTGAAAGATTTTTGAAAACTTTTTGAAAAGAAAATTACCTAATCTGAGCCACAAGATGAACCGTCAGTCGTCCAAACTCAAACAATCTCCGGCAACGGTGTCAAAAACTTGATAGGCGAAATTGTGATAATCAACAATGGCTCCAACAACTTGGTGCTCTCAAACATGAATCACACTTTGTCACAACTCCGCACAACTAACCAGCAAGTGCACTGGGTCATCCAAGTAATACCTTACGTGAGTAAGGGTCGATCCCACGGAGATTGTTGGTATGAAGCAAGCTATGTTCATCTTGTAAATCTCAGTCAGGCAGATTATAATGGTTATAATGGTTTTCGAATATAAGAATAAATAAAGCATAAAATAAAGATAGATATACTTATGTAATTTATTGGTGGGAATTTCAGATAAGCGCATGAAGATACTGTGTTCCTTCTGAATCCCTGCTTTTGCTACTGCTTTCATCCAATCATTCTTACCCTTTCCATGGCAAGCTGTATGTAGGGTGTCACCGTTGTCAATGGCTACTTCCCATCCTCTCAGTGAAAATGGTCCAAATGCTTTGTCACAGCACGGCTAATCATCTGTCGGTTCTTGATCATGTCGGAATAGAATCCAGTGATTCTTTTGCATCTGTCACTACACCCAACACTCGCAACTTTGAAGCTCATCACAGTCATCCCATCTCAGATCCTACTCGGAATACCACAGACAAGGTTTAGATTTTTCGGATCTTAGGAATGGCCGCCAATAATTCTAGCTTATACCACGAAGACTATGATCTCACGGAATGGGAGACTCGGTTGTCAGGCGAGGCAACCATGCGTCGTGGGTCAGGAATCCAAGAGATACTCATTCAATCTAATGTAGAACGGAGGTGGTTGTCAGGCACACGTTCATAGGTTGAGAATGATGATGAGTGTCACGGATCATCACATTCATCACGGTTAAGTACGAATAAATATCTTAGAATAAGAATAAGTGTGAATTGATAGAAGAACAATAGTACTTTGCATTAATACTCGAGGTACAGCAGAGCTCCACACCTTAATCTATAGTGTGTAGAAACTCCACCGTTGAAAATACATAAGTGATAATGGTGTTCATTGGCTTCGGCACCCAGAGGGGGAACCAAGAATACCCAAGACCCGGTCAAAAGATAGACATCCCTTTGTACAATAGTAAAAAGTTCTATTTATACTAAACTAGCTACTAGGTTTACAGAAATAAGTCTAAGTGCAGAAATCCACTTCCGGGGCCCACTTGGGTGTGTGCTTCGGCTGAGCTTGAGCTTTACACGTGCAGAGGCTTCTCTTGGGGTTAAACGCCAAGTTGTAACGTGTTTTTGGCGTTTAACTCTGGTTTGTGACGTGTTTCTGGCATTTTACTCCAGAATGCAGCATGGAACTGGTGTTGAACGCCAGTTTGCATCGTCTAAACTCGAATAAAGCATGGATTATTATATATTGCTGGAAAGCCCTAGATATCTTCTTTCCAACGCTATTGAGAGCGCGCCATTTGAAGTTCTGTAGCTCTAGAAAATCCATCTCGAGTGCAGGGAGGTCAAGATCCAACAGCATCAACAAACCTTTGTCAGCCTCCTATCAGATTTTTGCACAGGTCCTTCAATTTCAGCCAGAAAATACCTGAAATCACAGAAAAACACACAAACTCATAGTAAAGTCCAGAAATGTGAATTTTGCATAAAAACTAATAAAAACATCCCTAAAAGTAGCTAGATCCTACTAAAAACTACCTAAAAACAATGCCAAAAAGCGTATAAATTATCCGCTCATCACCAGTCTGGCACCATTCTGGGTGTTAAACGCCAGAAACAAGCACCAGACTGGTGTTAAACACCCGAAACATGCTATAATATGGCATTAAATGCCAGAAACAGGTTGCAGCCTGGCGTTTAACGTCAGGAAAGGAATAAAAGCTGGCGTTTAATGTCAGAAACAATCAGCAGTCTGGCGTTAAACGCCATGATTGCACTATAAAGGCATTTACACGCCTAATAGGAGCAGGGATGATAAATCTTTTACCCCTCAGGATCTGTGGACCCCACAGCATCCCCACCTATCCCACCTCTCTCTTTCCCTCACTCACCAATCAAATCATACCCTCTTCCTTATATTCTCTTCACAAATCACCTCCATATCTCTTCCCCAAAAACCCCACCCACCTCACTTTAAAAATTCAAACACTTTTTCCTCCCAAACCCAACCCTAATGACCGAAACCCAACCTTCGCCTCACCCCTATATAAACCCCTCACTACTCCTTCATATTCACACAACACAAACACCTTTCCCCCCTCTTGGCCGAACCACCTCTTACCCTCCATCTCCTCTATTTTCTTCTTCTTCCCCTTCTTTCTTTCTTTTTTTGCTTGAGGATGAGCAAACGTTTTAAGTTTGGTGTGGTAAAAGCATTATTTTTTGTTTTTTCATAACTATTTATAGCTCCTAAGGCCGGAGAAACCTCTAGAAAGAGGAAAGGAAAGACAAAAGCTTCCACCTCCAAGTCATGAAAGATGGAGAGATTCATCTCAAAGGTCTATCAAGACCACTTCTATCAAGTTGTGGCCAAGAAGAAGGTCATCCCTGAGGTTCCTTTCATGCTCAAGAAAAATGAGTATCCGGAGATCCGACATGAGATCCAAAGAAGAGGTTGGGAAGTTTTTACCAACCCTATTCAACAAGTCAGAATCTTAATGGTTCAAGAGTTCTATGCCAATGCATGGATCACTAGGAACCATGATCAAAGTATGAACCCGAATCCAAAGAATTGGCTTACAATAGTTCGAGGAAAATACTTAGATTTCAGTCCGAAAAATGTAAGGTTGGCGTTCCACTTGCCAATTATGCAAGAAAACGCACGCCTCTACACTAGAAGGGTCAACTTTGATCAAAGGTTGGACCAAGTCCTCATGGACATATGTGTGGAAGGAGCTCAATGGAAAAGAGACTCAAGAGGCAATCCGGTTCAATTGAGAAGACCAGACCTTAAGCCTGTGGCTAAAGGATGGTTGGAGTTCATCCAACGCTCCATCATTCCTACTCGAAACCGATCTGAAGTGACTGTGGATCGGGCCATCATGATCCATAGTATCATGATTGGGGAGGAAGTAGAAGTTCATGAGATCATACCTCTAGAACTCTACAAGGTGGCTGACAAGTCCTCCACTTTGGTAAGGTTAGCCTTTCCTCATCTCATTTGTCATCTATGCAATTTAGCTGGAATTTACATAGAAGGAGACATCCTCATTGAAGAGGACAAGCCCATCACTAAAAAGAGGATGGAGCAAATAAGAGAGCCCACTCATGGACCTCAACAAGAGCATGAGGAGGATCCTCTTCAAGAAATCATTGAGATGCCTCAAGGGATGTAATTTCCTCCACACAACTATTGGGAGCAACTCAACACCTCTTTGGAAGGCTTGAGTTACAACATGGACCAACTAAGGGTGGAGCACCAAGAACACTCCATCATTCTCGATGAGATTAGAGAAGATCAAAGAGCTATGAGGGAGGAGCAACAAAGGCAAGGAAGAGACATAGAGGAGCTTAGGCATTCCATTGGTTCTTCAAGAGGAAGACGCCACCCTCACTAAGGTGGACTCATTCCTTAATCTCCTTGTCTATTTATTTTTCTGTTTTCGGTTTTTAAGCTTCATGTTTGGCTATATTTTGTGTCTTTACTACATGATCATTAGTGTCTAGTGTCTATGTCTTAAAGCTATGAATAATTCCATAAATCCTTCACCTCTCATAAATGAAAAATGTGCTTAAATATAAAAGAACAAGAAGTACTTGGATTTCAAATTTTATCTTGAAATTAGTTTAATTATTTTGATGTGGTGGCAATACTTTTTTTCTGAATGAATGCTTGAACAGTGCATATTTTTTATAGTTAAGTTTATGAATGTTAAAATTGTTGGCTCTTGAAAGAATGATGAACAAAGAGAAATGTTATTGATAATCTGAAAAATCATGAAATTGATTCTTGAAGCAAGAAAAAGCAGTGAAAAAGAACAAAGTAGCGAAAAAAAAGAAAGAAAAAAAAGCAAGTAGAAAAAGCCAATAGCCCTTTAAACCAAAAGGCAAGGGTAAAAAAGATCCAAGGCTTTGAGCATTAATGGATAGGAGGGCCCAAGGAAATAAAATCCAAGCCTAAGAGACTAAATCAAGCTGTCCCTAACCATGTGCTTGTGTCATGAAGGTCCAAGTGAAAAGCTTGAGACTGAGTGGTTAAAGTCGTGATCCAAAGCAAAAAGAGTGTGCTTAAAAACTCTGGACACCTCTAACTGGGGACTTTAGCAAAGCTGAGTCACAATCTGAAAAGGTTCACCTAGTTATGTGTCTGTGGCATTTATGTATCTGGTGGTAATACTGGAAAAAAAGTGCTTAGGGCCACGGCTAAGACTCATAAAGTAGCTGTGTTCAAGAATCAACATACTGAACTAGGAGAATCAATAACACTATCCAAAATTTTGAGTTCCTATAGATGCCAATCATTCTAAATTTCAAAAGATAAAGTGAGATGCCAAAACTGTTCAGAAGCAAAAAACTGCTAGCCCCGCTCATCTAATTGGGACTAAGTTTCATTGATATTGTGAGATTCATTGTATATTCTCTTCTTTTTATCCTAATTTGTTTTCAGTTATTTGGGGACAAGAAACAATTTAAGTTTGGTGTTGTGATGAGCGGATAATTTATACGCATTTTGGCATTGTTTTTACATAGTTTTTAGTATGATTTAGTTACTTTTTAGTATATTTTTATTAGTTTTTAAGCAAAATTCATATTTCTGGACTTTACTATGAGTTTGTGTGTTTTTCTATGATTTCAGGTATTTTCTGGCTGAAATTGAGGGACCTGAGCAAAAATCTGATTCAGAGGCTGACAAAGGACTGCTAATGCTGTTGGATTCTGATCTCCCTGCACTCGAAATAGAATTTTTGGAGATACAATAGTCCAAATGGCGCGTTCTTAATTGCGTTGGAAAGTAGACATCCAGGGCTTTCCAGCAATATATAATAGTCCATACTTGGCCCGAGTTTAGAGACACAAACTGGAGTTTAACGCCAGCTTTCTGCCCTATTCTGGCGTTAAACGCCAGAAACAAGTTGCAAAGCAGAGTCAAACGCCAGAAACAAGTTACAAACTAGCGTTCAACTCCAAGGAAGACCTCTACATGTGAAAGCTTCAATGCTCAGCCTAAGCACAGACCAAGTGGGCCCGGAAGTGGATTTCTGCGTCATTTACTCATTTTTGTACCCCTAGTAACTAGTCTAGTATAAATAGGACTTTTTACTATTGTATTTTCATCTTGGTATCTATCTTTGATCAGTTTATGCGATCTTAGACATTGGGGGCTGGCCTCACGGCCATACCTGGACCTTTATCACTTATGTAATTTCAACGGTGGAGTTTCTACATACCATAGATTAAGGTGTGGAGCTCTGCTGTTCCTCGAGTATTAATCAAAGTACTACTATTTTCTATTCAATTCATGTTTATTCTTATTCTAAGATATTCATTCGCACACAAGAACATGATGAATGTGACGCTCATCACCATTCTCACTTATGAACGCGTGATTGACAACCACTTCCGTTCTACATGAAAACAAGCTTGAATGTGTATCTCTTAGATTCCTGGTCCAAGCATTTGATTGCCTCTCCTGACAACAGAGCCTTCCATTCCATGAGATCAGAGTCTTCGTGGTATAAGCTAGAATCCATTGGCAGCATTCTTGAGATTTGGAAAGTCTAAACCTTGTCTGTGGTATTCTGAGTAGGATCTGGGATGGGATGACTGTGACGAGCTTCAAAATCGCGACTGTAGGGCATGGTGACAGACGCAAAAGGATAGTAAATCCTATTCCTACACGATCGAGAACCAACAGCTGATTAGCCATGCGGGAAACCGTAAAGGACCTTTTTCACTGAGAGGATGGGAAGTAGCCATTGACAACGGTGATGCCCTACATACAGCTTGCCATAGAAAGGAGTATAAAGGATCGGATGAAGGCAGTAGGAAAGCAGAGATTCAAGAGGGATAAAGCATCTCCATACACTTATCTGAAATTTTCACCAATGATTTACATAAGTATCCCTTTCTTTATTTTCTGTTTATTTATATTTTAATTATCAAAACTTTATAACCATTTGAATCCGCCTGACTGAGATTTACAAGGTGACCATAGCTTGCTTCAAGCTGACAATCTCCGTGGGATCGACCCTTACTCACGTAAGGTTTATTACTTGGACGACCCAGTGCACTTGCTGGTTAGTTGTGCGAAGTTGTGAAAAAGAGTGATATTACAATTGTGCGTACCAAGTTGTTGGCGCCATTGAGATCACAATTTCGTGCACCACTAATCACTTGTCCCGGATTAAGCCAGTAGCAGGGACTTCTTCTCCCTCCACTGACATATCCGAATCCTTTCCAGATGAGCAACTCTATGCCATCCGAACAATACCTTGGTTTGCAGACATTGCAAATTACAAGGCTATAAGGTTCATTCCCAAGGAATTTACTAGGCAACACACCCGGAGACTTATGCATGATGCAAAATATTACCTATGGGATGAGCCGTATCTCTTTAAGAGATGCTCGGATGGAATAATCCGACGTTGTGTGTCTCAAGAATAGGCACAGAGAATTCTATGGCATTGCCATGGCTCTAACTATGGAGGATACTTTAGAGGTGAGCGGACAGCCACCAAAGTTCTCCAAAGTTGCTTTTACTGGCCTACTCTCTTTAAGGATTTTAGAGAGTTTGTCCATAACTGTGATAGTTGCCAAAGGGCTGGCAATCTTCCTCATGGTCAAAGCATGCCTCAGCAAGGAATCCTGGAGATTGAGTTGTTTGACGTATGGGGCATAGATTTCATGGGATCATTCCCGCCTTCATACTCAAACACCTACATCCTCGTGGCAGTAAATTTTGTGTCTAAATGGGTTGAAGCAATAGCAACACCCACTAATGACACTAGAGTAGTAATGAAGTTCCTCCAAAAGAACATCTTTAGCAGATTTGGTGTCCCTAGGACACTAATTAGTGATGGAGGTACTCATTTTTGCAACAGACAGCTTGATTTTGTCTCAAGCCGTTACTGAGTTTGCCATAAAGTAGTAACACCGTATCATCCCCAAACGAATGGGCAAGCTGAAGTCTCAAATAGAAAACTAAAGCAAAGTAGAGAGGACAGTAAGTGCCTCTAGAAAGGATTGGGCTAGAAAGCTTGATGATGCTTTGTGGGCATATAGAACAGCTTTCAAAACCCCCATTGGGACTTCACCATATTAGCTGGTATATGGGAAGTCCTGTCATTTGCCAGTGGAACTAGAACACAGAGCCTATTGGGCTACTAGATTCCTTAACCTTGATGCTAAAGTGGCATGAGAAAAATGACTTCTCCAACTAAATGAGTTAGACAAATTCCACTTAAATGCATTTGAAAATACAAAGATCTATAAGGAAAAGGCAAAAACATGGCATGACAGGAAGTTAGCTTCCAGAGTCTTTGAACCAGGATAGAAAGTCTTGCTCTTCAACTCAAGACTCAAACTATTTCCTGGGAAACTCAAATCCCCTGGAAGGGACCGTATGTGATTACAAATGTATCACCTTACGGGCACATAGAACTTCAAGGTAAAGATCCTAAAAATAGGTTCACTGTCAATAGACAGAGAGTTAAGCATTACCTTGAAGGGGATATAGAGCCAGGAGGTTCGACACTGTTGCTAAGCTAAGTACAGTGAAGTCCAGCTAAAGACATTAAAGAAGCGCTTGTTGGGAGGCAACCTAATGATTTCTCATACATTGTTAATTTTCTGATTATTTCTGTTTTAATTAGTTTTCTTTTTAATTAGTTTTTTATTATATTTTAAGTTAATTTTAATGTTAGTGATCATGAATAGTACTTAAACAGAGACAGAATAGTGCAGAATAGTAAACAGAATACCCTGGAGTAAAGATCTCTCTGGCGTTAAATGCCAGAAAGGGTAGGGAAATGGGCGTTCAAACGCCCATGGAGGCAGCAAGCTTGGCATTAAACGCCAGCCAGGGAGCATTGGCTGGGCGTTTAACGCCCAATACGGAGCACTAGCCTGGCATTAAATGCCAGTCAGGGAGCCCTGGCTGGGCATTTAACGCCCAAGAGGGAGGATCACTCTGGCGTTAAACGCTAGAATGCCAGCATTCTGGGCGTTTAAACGCCAGCAAGGCAGCATGGAGGTAATTTCAAAATTCTAATCTTCTTTTGAATCAACTCATCTTTTTCCAATTCAATTTCAAATATTCTTTGATTTTTAAATCAAATCTTGTTCAAATACCTCAATTTCAATTTAATTTCAAAACCTTCCAAATCCTTCTCAAAATTTCATATCTTTTCCAACTTGTTTTTAAATTCTTTCAAAATCTTTTCTTATCTTGTTCATATCTTTCATTAAACTTTCAAATCTTTTTCATGCTTCTTATCTCATCTTTAAATTCTTTTATATCTTTTTAAAATCTTTTCAAAATCTTTTCTTATCTTTCAAGATTAACAACTTATCTTTTTCTATCTTTTTCAAAAATCTTTATCTTTCCATTATGATTATTTTTGAAACTCCCTCCCCCCTCCCTATATATATGTGACCGTGCCCCTCTCCCTCATTCACCATCTCTCATTCAAATTCTCTCCACTTCTATTTCACCTTTCTTCTTCTTTCTTTCTTACCTTTTGCTCGAGGACGAGCAAATCTTCTAAGTTTGGTATGACAGGAGCCATGTTCTCTCACCAAGAATTCAATCCCATGGCTCTAAAAAGAACAAGAAATAAGATAACTCAATAGTTGTTTTCAAACCTGTTTGATTCCTTACCAAGCAACATGAAGAACATTATCACAAGATAATGAGAAAAAGGCCAGTAATCCCTGTAGTGGGATTCAACCTAGGAGAAGAAGAATACCCAGAGATCTAAGAGTAAATTCGAAGGAGAGGCTGGGAGATTCTGACTGATCCTCAGTCTAAAGTTGGATACAACATAATCCATGAATTCTATGCAAATCTGTGGATGACAAATAAGCAAAAGAAAGATGGAATTACATTCCATACCTTTTGTACTATGGTCAAGGGGAAGATCATGTATTTTCATTTGGATAGGGTGAGAGAGATCTTCAAATTACCCTTGCAAATGGATGACCCTGAATCCTACAATAGAAGGGTGGTAGCCAACCAAAAGCTGGATCAAGTCCTAGAGGACATATGCTTTCCTGGAACTCAATGGATTGAGAATATAAAAGGGGAACCATGCCAGCTAAAAAGGTGAACCTCAAGCCAGTTGCTAGAGGATAGCTAGACTTCATTGGGCGTTCTATACTCCTACAAGTAACCGCTCTGAAGGCACTATTCCAAGAGCTGTGATGATTCACTGAATCATGATGGGGAATGAGGTGGAAGTCCACCAAATAATCCCCCGTGAGATTTACAAGCTGGCAAACAGGGAGTCCACTAATACAATGCTAGCTTATCCAAATCTCATCTTTCGCCTATGCCAAGAGGCCAAGGTTATGATCCCATCAGGTAACTTTATTCCAGTGAAAAAACCAATCACCAAGCAGGTGATGGAGAGTTCCAAGATAGAAGAAGATCAACCCAAAAGAAAAGCACCTAAGCCTCCCCAAGAGATCCCTCAAATGGAGTATTGGGACCAGCTAAAGGTGTCTATAATACACTTGTAGAGCACTTTATATTAGCTCAGAGTGGAGCAGAAAGATCAGACTAGCATAATTTGTAAACTGATCAAGGAGCAGGAGAAGCAAGGGGCGTGAGCTAAAGCCCTAGAAGCTCTCCCCTAAAGAGCCCAGCATCCCTTAAGCTAAAGGTTGTTGAGTTTCAACTCTGTGGCTATTTTAATTCCTATTTCTTATATTTCTGTTATTCTAATTCCTATGTCTCATATTTAGGTTTACATGATCACTAGTAGCATTTAAGTCTTTAATTTTATTTTTATTTTATGTCTTTTAATTTTTAGGATTACATAAGCATTAGTAGTAATTAATTAATTTTTATTTTTCAATTAGCTATAAATTATTATTCCTCTTATCATCATTAAACATGAATAAAATAGTAAATTTTTTTAGAAGAATTAAGATGCATAAATTTTTTAGTTTTTCAATAAAGAATAGTTAATTATTTTTATGTGGTGTCATTGCTTTAGTTTTTTGAATGTATGAATAAACAGTGCATATTTGAAGTTGGAATTTTATGATGCTGGCTCTTGAAAGAATGAAGAAAAAGGAAAAGTATTATTGATGATCTGAAAAATCTAAAATTTAATTCTTCAAGCTAGAAAAAGCAGCAAAAAGAATATAGAAAGAAAAAGCCATTAGCTCTTTAAACCAAAAGGCAAGAGCAAAAAAAGCATATAGCTCTTCAACTCAAAAGGCAAGAGTAAAAGGATCCAAGGCTTTGAGCATCAGTGGTTAGGAGGGCCTAAAGGAAACAAAATCCTTGCCTAAGCGGCTTAACTAAGTTGTCCCTAACCATGTGCTTGTGGCGTGAAGGTGTCAAGTAAAAGCTTGAGACTGAGCGGTTAAAGTCGTGATCCAAAGCAAAAAGAGTGTGCTTAAGAACTCTGGACACCTTTATCTGTGGATTCTAGCAAAGCTGAATCACAATCCGAAAGGGTTCACCTAGGTAAAGTGTCTGTGGCATTTATGTATCTGGTAGTAATACTGGAAATAATGTGCTTAGGGCCACGGCTAAGACTCTAAATAGTTGTGTTCAAGAATAAAAAAGAACAAAACTAGGAGAGTCAATAATATTATCTGGATTTTAAGTTCCTAAAGATGCCAGTCATTCTGATTTTCAATGGATAGTGAGATGCCAAGATTATTCAGAAGCAAAAAGCTACTAAGTCCTGCTCATCTGATTGAAACTAAGCTTCATTGGAAACTCATAGATTTATTGCATCCTATTCTTTTTTTCATCCTATTTTATTTTTAGTTGCTTGGGGACAAGAAACTATTTAAGTTTGGTGTTGTGATGAGCAGATATTTTATACGCTTTTTGGCATAGTTTTCATATAATTTTTAGCATATTTTATTTAGTTTTTATCAAGTTTTTATAGGTTTTAGTGTTAAATTCATATTTTTGGGTTTCACTATGAATTTTTGTGATTTTGTGCAATTTCAGATAATTTCTAGCTGAAATTGAGGAGCTGGAGCAGAAGTCTGATTCAGAGACAGAGAAAGCACTGCAGATGCTGTCGAAATCTGACCTCCTTGCACTCGGAAGAGCTTTTTTGGAGCTAAAGAAGTCAAAATGGAGTGTTTTTAATGGATATGTAAAGCTGACTTCTAGAGCTTTCCAGCAATGTATAATAGTTTATACTTTGCTTCGGATTAGAAGGCCCAAAACTGGCGTCCAACGCCAGCCTCTTCCCCCTTCCTGGTGTCCAGCACCAAAGGAGCAGAGCCCAGCATCCAAACACCCAGAGAGGACCCCCTAGCCAGCGTTCAATGTCCTAGGAGCCTCATAGCACATGGATCTCATCAAAGCTCAGCCCAAACACTCATCAAGTGATTTGATTTATGTTATTCGAACATCTTTACTATCATTCAGCATATTTTCGAGTTTTACATTGTATTTTCCTTTCAGTATGAGTTTCTAAACCTCCTAGGTTGAGGAGAGGAGCCCTGCTGAGTCCTATGAATTAATAAAAATATTACTATTTCTCTTCGATCCGTATTTGATTAATTCTAAGATGTATATTCGGTCTTCATCGATATGAATGCGTTGAACTAGCATAAGGTTATCTCATTCTACATGGGTTTAGAGTGTGTCTTTCATCGGACAATGATAAACCACCAGCTTGACTATACGTCTTTTAGACACCTAATCCACGACATCATTGGGGACTTCTCAAGACATCAGTTCAGCTGATTTACGGGGAGATTAGGGTCGCTATGGTAGAGGCTAGAACTAAAGGCGCAACATCCTCTGATCCGGAAGATTCGACCTTGTCTGTGGCATTTTGAGTAGGATCATCAAGGAGAATGAACTGCAGAAGCTTCACCCTCAATCAGAATGGATCCGCACTAGCCCTGGAGTTTAGATCTAGAGGAGTATTGGCGGCTACTCAAACCAACATCAATCACATACAGCCTGCCATTGAAAAAATCACTCACAAGCAAAGAAAACAGTACTACCAGAGTTAATTCAGAAAGACTAAGCAACTCCAATCCTCAACTATATTCCTATTACTGATTGCCCTTAAATCAATCCAACTGACTCTATTTAATTCACAAAATATTTTATATATTTTTATTAGACCTTTTTCACTCTATCAATCCAACAACTTCTGAATCTGCCTAACTAAGACCTGTAGGATAACCATAGTTTGCTTCAAATCATAATCCTCCGGGGATCGACCCTGACTCGCTCAGGTATTACTTGGATGACCCAGTGTACTTGCTGGTACAGCTGTACAAAAGTGTGAAGATTCGTGCACCAAGTCACTAGTTCATTGGTTTAACCGTGGTTCAGTTGAAAAAATCGTTTTATAATAAAATAATAAACAAATAATAAGTAAACACCGTAAAAAATAATTATAGTTGAATATAAACTTTAAAATATCTTATAAATTAAAGCATTACATGAAATAGTAATGTTGAAAGCTGGACAGTATTTCTTTTTTAATAGCAGAGGTGTATTCATCAGAATGTGATGGTGTAACATCCCATATTTTTGAAAATTCAAATATGAATAAATTATAATTTTTGAAATTATTTTATTAAAAGTAATTAAATAGATCTTGGGGTAAATTGATTTTTAAATCAATTAAGATTCTAACGTAATTTTATTATAGTTGAATATTTTACATAAATTCAGTAATTGAAAAATAAGGAAGAATTGCACAATTTAATTTAAGTAAGTGATATTATATATGAGTCATGATTTATCTTACTAATTTGAGTTTCTTATTTCTAGAAACTAATTTATTAAGAATAATTAAATTGATTAGGAGACAAGTTGATTCTAAATCAACTAGAATTCTAATATAATTTTATTATCATTGAATATTTTGTATAAAAATCGTAATCGAAAATAAGAAAGAGTGGTATAATTTAATTTAAGTAACTTCTTTTTTGAATAATTTATTATTTAACTTGATTTTCTTATTTTTAGAAAAATAATCTATTAAAAATGATTAAGTCAATTTTATAAACACTTTGAGTTTAAGTTAATTAGTATTCTTGTATAATTTTATTGTAATTGGTTATTTTATATAATTTGAAATTAAAGTTCTGGTAATAGAAAAATAATAAAAAGTTATATCATTGAATTTGAATATTTAATATTTTGAGTTTAAACTGTATTTTATAAAATGTGATTAATATGTTCATTTTATCATTTAAATTAGAAATAATTATTTGAACTCAATGATATGTTGATAAATGAAATTTTACATGTTCCGAAAGTAATTTTTACAGTATTATATTTAAATCCTAAATTATTATTCTATCTCGAATATTTTGTAATTGTTATATTACTTGTGTATATTTTACTCTTATCTTAAATTCCTAATTTTAACCCCAATATCACAAAATTCCTGATTTATTGCCCTAAATCACTAAACACAAGCACACTCAGAGAAGGAGAAGGGGAAAATCTAAAGAACAAAGAAAAGAAAGACACAGGGGGAGTGAGGAGCACAAGGGAGAAGACGAAGAAAGGAGGACGAACGGCACTGCGGGACTTGGTGTTGCCGCTGCCGTCGTGTCGCTTGGAGAGGGAGGAAGAGCCACACTTGAGAGCGGGAGAACCAGAGGGAGTGTCGCGTGAGAGGGAGATGATGCATCGTCACCGCCGTGCCTCTATCGCTACCGATCCACCGCCACCACTGCTAAGGTCCATCGTCACTACCTTTATCGTCGTTGTGGAGACTGCCACCTTCGTCAGAATCGCGAACCAGGGAGGAAGAGAAGGATATTGGAGTTCTTGTTGGAGCTCTGCTGCTACTGCTACTGTCGAATCCATCGCCGCCGCACCTGGTTGCACGCCATCGCCGTTGCTATTGGTGGTGGACTAAGCCGCTTCCTAGTTGCTGGAGCTATTATCGCGCTGCTCTAGCTCTGCTCTGGCTCCGTTCTGTGTCGTTACCACTGCTGTTCGCCTGCTGCTGAAGTCTCTCACTATCACCAGAGCTATTGCTGATGGTTTTGGTCTAATCTTTTCTTTGATTCTGGTCCATTTACACATTTCATTTTATTACTGCCATGTTTGTTCCAATTTGATTTTTAGTATATGCCTTGTCTTGAATTTTTCAAAGTTGTGTTTGTTTTTGATTCCTATTCCATTCAAATCTTTTGTCCTACCGCAACCATCGTCACTGCCAAAGGAAGTTGAGACTACTGTTGTTCCAACTAATGCGGCTACCGCTGTCCCCGGTTGTGTTAGAATTTCTGTCGCTACTGCGAACTCAGAATTTCCTAAAATCTTCCCACCGGGGTTTCATTTCAAACCAACAGCCCTTAACAAAACCAGACAATTCTATAAATTCATACTCGTAGATTCTGATTCAGTGAATCAAACACTATAAAGCCCCAAAGATTTCACATACACAACTCATTCTACAATCTAAATACTAAAAGTTTCTCACCCCAACCTAATTTGGAAAAAAATCCAAACAATATTACAAAATTTTTTCAACAATGTGACGCAATGGGCTACTCTTATTGGGATTACATGGATGCATGGACAAGGGTTTTCTGGTTTTAAAATAAACAACACTGGCACTCTTGGCTCATTTACTTTAAAAGAAATATCAAGTATCACTTTTCAAACTGGTTTTTTTCAATGGTAGGACTATTTCGGTCCACTACCTGAAATTTTACCCCCACCTACCGATGGGGGTTCAAAATGTTCAAAAACAAATTCGATCAGTAGAAAACTTGTGTCCGTGTTGACCTGAAATTCTTTTCTACATTTGTATTGGCATGGACATTCTTGTAACAATACACGTATGGTAAACAAGATCATCCAAAGGCACCACCAAAACTACAAAGAAATGCTACATCAAATGGTAGTCCCAATTCAATTCAACCATGTCTCATTTCGATGAAGTTAGGAAATGGCTCAAAGAAAATCCTAAATTTGTCAAGGCAATGGATCACAAAATATATGTTTTTCACAATCAGAAGGCCCAGCAGCTCTAGCAAGGTCCCAATCCAAAGGATCATTTACAAAAAAATTTGCAACAAATTCTACAGCTGCTCCAAGCACAAGAAGACCAAGAAGGGAAACAAAATCCTAATTCTTCAACAACATCTTTAAGAGATTACAATCAAAATGAGGACGACTATTTCAGAATTAATCTGGAAGAAAATTAGGTGTTATTCATACTGTAAAAATAGTTGCAAAATCAAAATTCTACTATTTATATAGTAACTTGTAACTT
The DNA here is from genome assembly GCF_014773155.1 of Arachis stenosperma. Classification (NCBI taxonomy): domain Eukaryota; kingdom Viridiplantae; phylum Streptophyta; class Magnoliopsida; order Fabales; family Fabaceae; genus Arachis; species Arachis stenosperma. The sequence goes on along the minus strand of NC_080384.1, from coordinate 23,219,234 downwards.
GTCAACCAGTACTATAGCTATAGTTTAGGTCAAGATTACCTGTACTGTAGAAACAATAATCTTTAGAACTATAAAAGCACGTTTCAGCAACATTTTGAGGCAGAGTTTTTAGATACACCAATTTAAAAAGAGAAATTAGAGAGAGAGGCTCTGAGATTCTCTGTAAGGTTTTCTTTCTTTGTTCTTCAAGCTTCCTTGAATAAACAATTCCATTTTTACAAGTTTCTATATTTCTTCTAAGTATCTGCATATATGTGCGGATTACCGTTACATCTAACTTCGTATTTTAACTTGTATATGCATGCAGATTACCGTCGCATCTTTACTTTCTGTATTATCATATGCATCTGTAACACTGCATCATTATTTAATTGAACACATCTTCCTCCTTTCTTCTTCCATTTATTGTGCACCTTAATAATTCCTTTTCAAACAGTTTAGTTAAGACAGTAAGCATTGAAATATTGTCAAATTGAGATTAGGAATTCCTAAAGGCTTCATGTTCCCTCATATGTTCCCTTATATAAATGTTATGTCATATTCTCACTTGTTGCTGTTTACCCTTTTTTTTTCAGATCTCATTAGATTTCAACAACGTTGAATTTACATCTGGCGAGTTTACTTAGTTTTCTATGTCCCTTTTGATTTCAGTAATCTTCTCTCCCTCTTAATGTTATTTTATTTTGGTGGTTCTATCTTAAGGTCTAGTATAGGTGGCCTTTTTTTTATGGGCTGGGTCTTTGGATACATCCCGATGTACATTTATATGTTTCATATACAATTTTGTATTATTTAAATTTAAAACTCTTTTTCAAAAGTTTTACGAGTGTAATTATCCGTGTCATGCATGTGATAAGATTGAAATTATAATTTTAAATTATTTTGTTAAGATTAATTTAAACTATAATAATTTGATTAATAAAAATATAACATGTTATATATTATTTATTTTTTCTTAATCTAGTGTTAAATATATTAACTCTAAAATAGTTATTAATTGGTTTTAGTAATCTACTTTCTTCAATAAATCAAACATATAATAACTTAATAATACTTAGACCCACCAACAAATTTTTATATGTTGTTTTACTGTCAAGTAAGAACATATCAAAATTAGCTCAAAATAAATAATAAATTATTAGAGAATTCTAATGCACAAAATTCTCTAATAAACAATAAATAATTTAAATCTACTAAAAAATAACTCAACACTTTTCTTTGATGCCTGCAAAACATATACCTGAAATAATATTATATCAATGTTAGTATACAGTTTTACAATCATCGACCGTATTTACTATACATGACTCCTTCTTAAAAGTTATTCTACACACGTGTGCAGTCGGAAGATAAATTACTGGACTTTATTTTATTTCTCTAAATTATTATCATTATGTATTATTCATTAAATGCTAATTGTAATATTGTAATATAATTATAATAAAGATTTTTCTAAAATAAATTTTGAAGAGAGAATAGTGCTTTCATTTTGGAGGAAAAATAAATTTATGAGGAATTGACACCTCATTTTTATTAGATGATAATGTATTAAATATTGATTTTATATAATTATAATAAAAATATTTCTCTGAATTAGTATAATTATGCATTATTCGTTAAATTTTGATTGTAATATAATTATAATAAATATATTTTCTAAAATAAATTTAGAAAAGAAAATAGTGATTTCATTTTAGAGAAAAAATGAATTCATGAGGAATTAACACCTCACTTTTATTAGTTGGAGAAAAAATATAGTTTTAGTTATTTTGTCATTATTATACATTTTTTTCTAATCATATATCCATTGTTTTCTTTTCTTTGTTTCAACATTTTGAACCTGGGTTTAACTTCTCGTAGTTCTCACTTCTCAGTCATTCTATTAGATGTAGTTGATAAATATTGAAATTTTTCTATTAATATAGAAGAAAATATATTATTATATGATAGAATTAATATGAGTATATTTATTATTAAATAAACAAAGTTAATATAAAATAAAATTATACATAAAAAAGCAAAGAAAATAAAATTAAAATAGCAAAAGTGATAAAAATTATTTTTATAATTTTATTTTGTCATTTTTATGTATAGAAGATTAGAAAATAGTAAATTTTTAACTAAATTAATTTATATTTGTTGTATTCAATTTAAATAAGTAATAAATTATCTTATTTTAATTTATTCCTTAAATTTATATATCATAAAAATTAAATCAAATAATTAATATACATAATTTTAAATTGTGTGATACTTAAATATCTATTCAAATCAATTAGTTGATATAATTAATTCATCGTAATGAATTGTCTTTAATCAAAAAAGAGAAAGATAAACATTTTAGATCCTAAGTTGTTTCATTTGGATGTTACAATGTGGGTATCACATTATTTCACTACTTTTGAGTATTAAATTAAAATTCAAAATGAAACTAAAAAAAAAATAAAGAGTATAAAATTATTGATTGAAAAACACTCTAAATAATAAAAAGCCAAATTAACTTTAATATTAAAATTATTAATACTATTTTAATTTTATGTAATAGGTAGATAATAGATTAGTAAAAGCAAATGGAAGAATGACTTTAATTAGTATTTGATAAAATATTCATTTAGAATAATTAAAAAATATAAAATTATGATATTATTAAAAATAATACATTTTTTTGTTAAAAAAATTATACTTAAATAAAATATTTATAAAATATAAAATTTAGAATAACATAGCTTCATTAACATTAATCATTAATCAATTATGAACTAACATAAAATTATAATATAATTTATTATGAAAAAATAATCAATAATTCATATTAATAAATATAAAAATCATCCAAAAACTTTGATTAAAAGTATGAGTGGTTAATTATTATTCATTATTAATAATATTTTGTTCATAACAAAAACTGAAAATATAATTATTCCAGATTTAGATTTTAGAAAAATAAATGTATAAGTAACAAATGATCTATTTTATCATGTATATTATAAATTAATAAATTAAACTAACTGATATAATGAATTATAATTAATTAATTGGTATAAATTATATGACATTTTAAAAAAAATTAAATGAATAAAAAATAAAAATAAATAGAAGAATAGAAGACTACAATAAAATAAATTAAATATGAGTTTTTTTTTCTTTTTACAAATCTTATATCACATTCGCTTCAATATATAATAATAAATAAAATTACATCAACTTAATATCTAAGAGAAAATGATGAGATAAAATCATAACACAATTCTAAAATAAAAGCTTAAATTAAACCATAATATCACTGTACAACACAAATTGAAAGTAATTTCATACTACAATATACCACACAAATAGGTAAATGACTTAAGCTTAATTATGAAATTTTTTTTATTTATGTATACATGATAACACCATGGTCTATAAATGCTTAATGGATAACATATCATATATATATTGCTCTGAATGATGAGCACAGGAGTCGAAGAGTATGTGCTGATTTGTGTCCATATAGTTGCCTTCTTGTGACGACGCCTCATAGGAAGAAAAAGAATTGTTGTAAAAGCTACCTAATGAAAGAGTAATTGGTAAATGAATGTAATAGATATAAATTATTATAATTATAGACTTACTATAATTATATTAAATTTAATTATGACTGTAAATAAATAAAAGTGATAATAATTAATATTATTTTTTTACATTTAATATTTACCGTAAATATAAAAAATATTGAGAAAAAATGTAGATTCTGATTTTATTTTACGTCATGGATTTCTTGACTAAAATTAATGGAAAAAAATTTTTTATGATTATATATCAATCTCAATCACAATAAATAAGATGAATCGGTTGAGCAACTAACAAATTTAATGGGTAAATGTTATTTTTCATTTATGAAAAAAATGAGGTAACATGCATGCATATATTAATATAAGAAGACACAGTGTTAAAATCTTTAAAAATATTCGATTGTATTATCCTTCAAGACAAAAAATTCATCATTTATTTTCATTAAATATTTATATTAATTCAATTAGATGAGTGTTTAATAAAAAAAAAGATGATATCAATAATAATTATCGTTATTAATATTAAATTGGTTATATATATATATATATATATATATATATATATATATATAATTATCATTAATATTAAATTAGTTATTTATATATATTTATTGTTGCTTCTACAATGAAATAATATTTCCTTTCATTTGTTAACTAATTAAATTTGGTTATTTATATTAAATATATTTAATGATTACTAAAAATTAATCATATAATTATCATTATTAATAACCAATTATTAATAACCAATTTATATTTCTTTAAAATATAATTTTCTCTCTTTTATTATTATTATTATTATTATTATTATTATTATTATTATTATTATTATTATTATTATATAGATCACCATTAAGATAATAACTTGTCACTAATAAAATTTTAGGATAATGAATAAAAAATAGAATTATATCAATATAATTAAAATCAATATGATTAAAATAGTTAAAAATATTTCTAATTGATAATTAGTTAATAATACATTAATTATTGATTGGTTAAATTACACAGTTAGTCCCTACACTTTCAGTGAAATTACAAATTGGTCCCTACACTTTAAAAGTTTGTAACTGGGTCCCTAAAGTAAATTAAAATTTGTAATTGGGTCCCTACCGTTCAAACTCTATTTGATTTAACAGAATATTCGGCAGCATATTCGCCCTTGAGCATGTGAGTTATACATGCAGAAGCTGGACTGAGAAAAGGCTCGTTATTTCTTAGTTCCAAATTTTTGTAATGACCAAAAACCCCACTGAGATCCTTCATTATTGTTACGCTTCATCTCCAGTAGAATTTGTCTGTGTTCATGCTTCCATTCCATTGTTGGAATTGATCGTTGAGTGTGGTTCGGACTGTGTGAAGTTGCTTTCTACTTGACATTATTGGCAGCTGAAGAGTGAAGTGTGCAAAAGAGCAACACTAAATCAGGTAAGAGGTCATAACCCTCAGTCCCTTCACAGCTGCGAGTTGAATGTTATAGTTTGATTTGTTTTTTTTTTCAGTGGAGGTTAGAGTATCTAATGTAGTTAGAGTTTCTCTGATGAATCTATTCTTGTTTGTTTTTTTTTTTTTTTTTTGGTAGTCATGGGAGATTATGTGTTTATCCTTGATCTCTACCATGGTGGTCGGATGGTTAGCATGAAAGGAGGGAAAGAATACCTTGGTGGGATGGTAGTGGAAGGATTGCAGTTTGATTTAGATGAGTGGTCGTTACAAGAAATTGTTGCAGCGCTGAAAGAAGTTGGATACACAGGCAATGCTAAAATCTGGTGGAACGAACCTGGAGTTGCATTGAAGGATGGTCTTAGGGAGTTGAATTCTGATGGAGATGTAATGAGAATGGGTAAGTATGTAGTGGAACAAGAGATTAAACATTGCCATCTGTATGCGGTTAGTGGATGTAGACAAGAAAATGCGGTTGAGATAACCTCAAATGATGAGGACTATATATCCTCTGATGGTGAGTACAGTGGTAATGATTTAGTTGAAGTAGAAGTGGTAAGTCAATCAGAGTCTTCAAGTGAGGATAACAGATTTGATGACAGTGCTGACGATGGTGATCATGAGGATCATTTTGGCTTTAATATTGAAGAAGAAAACCAACAAGGTCAACATCCAAATGCCTTCGGAGGTAATAGTGGCTCATTAGGAACAGATGATAATAATGTTGATGTGGGTGTTGGTGTTAAAAATAACATAGGAGGGGTGACTGAAGATGGAGCAGAAATTGATGTTGGAGATATTTCTTTGAGTTATGATACAAAGTCATTGGACAGCTATGATGGAGATTCTGATGAGCCCGTAAAAAGAAAGAGGTATCCTAGATATAATGAAGCTGCCATGAGTGTTGATTATGAGTTTCGACTGGGGACTGAGTTTAAATATATTGCTGAGTTTAAGGAGGCTATTAAGGAACATGCATTGTTGAATGGGAGGAACATTAGATATGTCAAGAACGATCAGGTTAGATGTAGAGTCAAATGCAAGGGTTTAGGCAGAGAGTGTCCATGGATGGCATTTGCAAGTAAAGTAGGAAAATCTGGCTGTGTTAGGCTGAAGACATTGAAGAGTAAGCACACTTGTGGGAGGAACTACAGTGGCCGTCTTGCGTCCAGCAATTGGATTGCTAAGAAAATCACTAATAACATAAGTAGAGGAGAAGATATAAAGTTGGGGACTGTAATTCAAACAATTCAAGATAAATACATGGCAAATATATGTGTGTGGAAGGCTTACTGGGCAAGAAGAAAGGCAAGGAAAGTGGTGCATGGGAAGGCAATGCAGCAATATGGGAGGATCAGAGACTACTGTGCAGAGGTCTTAAGAACAAACCCAGAATCAACATTGAAGCTGAAGTTGGAGAGACCCTGTCCAACAATCCTACCAAGGTTTGTACGAATGTACATGTGTCTCGATGCTGTGAAGAAAGGATTCCTGACTGCTTGTAGGCCTATTATTGGACTTGATGGTTGCCATCTGAAGGGTGATCATGGACAACAATTGTTGGTTGCTGTGGGCAGAGATCCTAATGATAACTATTTTCCCCTAGCAGTTACAGCAGTAGAGGTAGAGACTAAGGATTCATGGGACTGGTTCTTGGAGTTGCTACTTCAAGACATTGGAGACTTCACAAATAAGAAATGGGTCTTTATGTCAGACCAGCAAAAGGCAAGATATTAATTTTAGTTTTCTATGAACTCATTTTTATAATTTTCTGTGAATTTCATTCTTACTTCAGCTGACCATTGATCACTTGGCAGGGGATACTTCAAGTATTTCATGAAATGCTTCCGAGAGTGGAGCATCGGTTTTGCCTTCGACATCTCTATGCCAACTGTAAGAAGGCTTTTGGTGGGGGAACAGTTTTAAGGGACTTGATACTTTCTACTGCTAAAGCAACTTATTTTAAGGAGTGGAATAGAAAGATGGATCGTTTGAAAGAGGTAAATAAAGAGTGTAATGACAAGTTGGCAGCCCTGGATCCTAAGGTATGGACTAAATCTCACTTCACTCCATATGCCAAAAGTGATATGCTAATGAACAACATATCTGAGGCTTTTAATGGACGAATTTTGGAAGCTCGCGACAAGTCCATTTTGACCATGTTTGAGTGAATTAGATGTTATTGGATGGGGAGGTTTGCTGAGAAGAAGAAAAAGGGAGCTAAGTTCATGGGAAAAATACTGCCCAAGCCTAGAAAGAGGTTAGACATCATATGTAGAAGGTCCATGGAATGGCAACCTAGGTGGGCTGGGGATTTAAAGTATGAGGTTTCACATAAAAATAGGATGATTCAAGAGAGGTTTGTTGTAGATTTGCTAGCCGGTTCATGTAATTGTAGGTTATAGGGGCTGGCTGGCATGCCTTGTATGCATGCTTGTTCTGCAATATTCATGAAAGGAGACAACCCTGAGGACTACTGCAGTAACTATTACACACCAGCAGCATATCTAGCATGCTATGGGACAACACTCAATCCAATTAATGGTGAAAATACGTGGCCAAAGGTCAAACTTGAGACAATTAGACCTCCAATTTTTAGAGTCAAGTCTGGAAGACCTAGGAGAGTAAGAATTAGAGAGCACGATGAGGATAGATCACAAACAAAACTAAGGAAGAGTGGAACATCAGTTACCTGCAGCAACTGTGGCCAATATAGACACAATAGGAGATATTGTCCCAATCCAGACATAACAGGTATCTGCATTTATATCTTGGCTTCCTCATATTTTGGTAGTTTTGTACTCTATCACTAAGCATGTGTGTTCTTGTCTTCAGGAAACAACCCTGGATCTAAAACTGTTGCTCCTCAGGGTAGTGCTCCTGCACCTGCTCCTCATGGTAGTGCCCCTGCTCCTACTCCTATTGAAACTTTCACCACTAGATCTGCTACTGTTAGCCAAAGAGGAAGGGGAAGGGGACATGGCAGAGGAGGATCCAGACCTGGAAAATCTACATCTGCTACTCCTGCTGCTGCTGTTTCTCAGCCTGCACCACTGCCTCCACTAGTGACTGCACCAACTCCACCAGGGACTGCACTAGCTCCACCACTCCCTCCACCAGTGACTGCACCAACTCCACCAGTGACTACAACAGCTCCACCACTACCTCCACCAGACCCAAGAAATTCCACAGCTCCATCAGTGTCTCTTCCAGCAGATCCACCACAACCTGCACCAGCTCCAACAAGGTCCATAGCTCCACCACTGCCTAAGACAAAAATTTTTGGTGTAAGACGCAGTGGAAGACTTAAGATAGGTGTGAGGAAGGCAAAAGCTGGACCAACTGAAATCGTAGACCTCACAGCAGATTAGTTTTTTTTAAGTAATTAGGACTTAGTGGTATTAGTTTTTTGGTTGTGGTTGTGAACTTTATTATATCCTATGTCCATGTACTATCAGTGGCTTATGAACCACTTTTGTTTTGTTTTGTTGCTTTTGTTATATTGGGCATGTGGCTAGCTGTTTTGGAGGGACCACTTTGACTACTAATTAATATGAATGTTAACTACTTTACTCTATATTATGTCTACTAGAGCTTTCTGCTATGGGACTAAATGAATACAAATAATTTTTTAGAATCACTTGTCATTGATAAAAAAAGATGATTACATTCAGCACTAAATACTATTCAAATACACTGCAGATACACTTTTTCTCCTATCTCATCAAACTTAGTTAAACCAATACACTGCAAATATTACAACCAACACACAACTCAATATCATCTTCTGCAATTGTTTCTGCTTCTTCATGTCACTCTCCACTCTGCCAATTTGTTGTTGGAGCAATATAAAATCAGAATGCAATCTTCCTACCCTTGCTTCTATGCGTCCTATCTCTATATTTAATCTATCTTTCTTTCTTTCTTGTGCCTTTAGTAGTGCAGCATTCATAGATTCATCCAACCTTACAAAATCTCCACCATGTTTTGAGCATCCCTCCGTTTGATTTCTGTGTTAGGTGCATTGAGATTGAGCCCCAGCCATGTCTTCTTCATCAATCTATTCAAAAAACTTGCATCTTCTACTGGGACAGGATATAAATCTTCTATTTAGGTTCATCACAGTAGTGGAGGTTCAGAGTGTCAGTAGATCTCCACAAAAGCAGTGAGTCCTTCTCCCATTTTTCATCACCTCTTCCTCTCTATCAATCCACTCAAAAAAATTACACTTTGGTAATTTACAACAAGCAACAAATCTCCTACCTGGGCTATTCATAGACGATGAAGAGAGCACCACCATCTCTTCCCCACAGAAGCATCGATGTCTTCTCTTGTTCATACTCATAGATGTTGAGCTTCCTTCGGACAATTGGGTTAAGTCCATCACAGCTCAAAAAAAACCTTCAACCCTAACAAAGGGACACAGATACTAGAGGAGCGCTGTGAGAGATCGTTATCTTCTCTTTCACTGTGACTCTTTAGAACGTTGTGAGAGATAAGGGCATTCTGGTAAAATAACAACATTTAATGTCTCTATTCACACTAAACGTTAGTGGGGACCCAATTACAAATTTTAATTTACTTCAGTGACCCAATTACAAACTTTTAAAGTATAGGGACCAATTTGCAATTTCACTGAAAGTGTAGGGACTAACTGTGTAATTTAACCTTATTGATTTTATATAATTATAATAGAGATATTTTTCTAAATTAGTATAATTATGAATTATTCATTAAATGCTAAGTATAATATTATTATATAATTATAATTAAGATAATTTTCTGAAATAAATTTAAAAGAGATTAGTATAATTATAATAAAGAGATTATCTTAAATTAGTATAATTATGTATCATTCATTAAATACTAATTATAATATAATTATATCAATTAAAGATAATTTTTAAAAATAAATTTAAAAGAGAGAAATAATGCAATCATTTTGGAGAAAAAATAAATTCACGAGAAAATGACACCTCACCATCATAAGTTGGGGAAAAATTCAGTTTTAGTATATTAAGTAGATAGATAGATTGGTATAAATTATAATAAATTATATAACATTTAAAAAAAATAAAATGAATAAGAAGAAAATAAAAATAAATAGAATAGATAGAAGACTACAATAAAAATAAATTGAATGTGAGAGTTTTTTGTTTGGTACATTTCATATCACATTCGTTTCAATAATAATAATAAATAAAAATACGTCAACTTGATATCTAAGAAAAAATAATGAGATAAAATCATAATACAGTTCTAAACTAACAGCTTAAATTAGAACATAATATCATTACACAACACATATTGAAAGTAATTTCACACTATAATATACAACAAACAGGTAAATGACTTAAATTTAAATATGAAACATTTTTTTATTTATGCATATACAATAACACCATGGTCTATAAATACTTCATAGATAACATATCTTATATAACTCCGAATGATGAGCACAAAAGTTGGAGAGTGTGGTAGTTTATGTCCACTATAGTTGCCTTCTTGTAACGCCTCATAGGAAGAAAAAGTATTGTTGTAAAAGCTATCAAATGAAAGAGTAATTGGTAAACGAATGATATTTTCTTCTAACATACATGGTCTTTTATAGTGGTAAAATAAAAATGGAAGGAATTAAATATGAATAAGAATTAGAAGGATGTCAATATAATTAAAATGAGTATAGTTAAAATATTTAAAAATATTTTCGATTGATAATTAGTTTAATAATGTATTAAATATTGATTTTATATAATTATAATAAAGATATTTTTCTAAATTAGTATAATTATGCATTAGTCATTAAAATAATTAAAAATATTTCTGATTAATATGTTTTATATGTTTAGATACATCCCGATGTACATTTATATGTTTTATATACAATTTTGTATTATTTAAATTTAAAACTCTTTTTCAAAAGTTTTATTATTCCAGTTGTATTTTTTGGTGTTCCTAAACTGTATATACATAAAAAGAATAACTTACAGATTCATTAGTTAGGGGTCTCACTAATATCCTCACTAATAGCTGGTTATGACTACAGTATAAATTTATAACAGATTCATTAGTTAGATTGTTACAGTCTATTTCGCTAAATGACGAATTGGAGATCGATGATAATTTCTTGTTTATTTTATTTTTTTAAAATTAATTATTAAGTTTAATTAAAATTAAAATTTTATAATTTTACAAGTTTTGATTTAAAATTTTTATATTTCTAACAAATAAATATTATTATAAATCAAGTTAATTTTTTTTTTGAATTTTAATAGGAATTGAGTGGAACTTTAGAAAGAAAAAAAAAAAGTTGATGCTTGGTAGGCTTGCCCTACCCCTAATGCCCGAAAGTTATGCCGGACGGATTATGTGGACTTTTTTAAAACAGGTTCAATTTTCTACTTCGACCGCTTTAGTGGATTTTGGTTCGTTTTTGTTATTGAAAACTACTACTTGAATTTGTGTTTGTGCAAACATAGTTTCCACAATCCAACCCAAGATGAAGCAAAAATTCAATAATTGAATGATGCGCTGCTAGATTCTTTAGTGATGAAGTTCAGCCCCACAGATTGCCAGAGACCAGAACTTCTGAACAAGAGACTGATAGAGGGCAAAATTCTTCTCTGTGGATACTCTTTCAACTTCATTTCTGGTTCAGCATCAATAAAAAAAGTCTCAGAAACAACAAAGGCCCTGATGCAGTTAGATTTGTTCTTTGTGTTGAAAACGTTTTTTCCAGAAACACGATTTGACCCAGTTCCTGTTGGCCTTCCTGGGATTGTTATCGTAGATGTCAGAAACTCAAAGGAACTTGTTGATCATCATAATATTTCTACACCAAGAGATTGGACCGGACGGGTTCAAAGTTTCACAGGGAAAGGTGAAATTGGAGATGGTTTGATGCCTATCCTCCATAAATCTGCACCACAGGTAGCTTTATTCTCAGCTTGAGGGCCGAATATAAAGGACTTCAGCTTCCAAGAGGCAGATCTCCTCAAACAAGATATATTAGCTCCTGGTTCATTGATTTGGGCTGCTTGGAGTCCAAATGGTATCGATAGGCCAAATTATGTTGGTGAGGGATTTGCCATGATATCTAGAACTAGTATGTCTGCGCCGCATATAGCTGCCATTGCTGCTCTCATAAAGCAGAAGCATCCACATTAGAGCCCTGCTGCCATTAAATCAGCCTTGATGACGACAACATTGACATTAGATAGAGCAGGGAATTCTTTTCTAGCTCAACAACCTTCTGAAGCAGGAACTACAAAGCTTGTTAAAGCTACTCCATTTGTTTATGGAAGTGGACATGTTGATCCAAGACCTGCATTGGACCCTGGGCTGATCTTTGATGCAGGATATGAGGATTATCTAGGCTTTTTGTGCACAACACCAGGCATTGATGTTCATCAGATAAGGATCTACACTCACACACCCTTGTTTCTCTCCCTCTTGCTTACCATGCCTTCTGCTAGTCCAGAGGGTATTTTGAGGAGATGTTGATGCGGCTGCTAAGGGATGTGCCAGGGAGGCTAGATGCGGAAACCACAGACAGGGAACCAGCTAAGAGGGGAGAGTAGCCATGAACAACTAGATGCATGCATTCAGTTTCATCAAACAAGAGGATTGGCTTATGCTCCTTGAAGTCATGTTTCAGCTGACGCTTGGATCGGATAGATGACTGAGGGTTAGGTGACTGGAGTATTGCTCAGATCTAGTCTGTTGAAGATTCTTCCGATTATCTCTTTCCCTCATTCTGGAAGAATTTGTCAATGGAAGCTTGCTGCAATGGCGAATCTCTACTCTGGGGTAACATGCAGTGGCTGTGGCCATTGAGTTTGGTAATGAGTTTGAAGCTTCAGCTGCAGAGTGGGGAAGGAGACCTCTTCCAACGCCGGGTCGGGTATAGGTTTGAGGATCTACTTTGGGAATCTGGTTTGTTTTGGTTTGGGCCTGCCTGTTGACCTGGACCTTGCCCAAAAAAAAAATGGATATATTTATCTTTTTTTCTTTATCTTATTTTATAATAGCAACTAGGCAAGGAGAGAAAATAAGCGTAAAGTATATTTTTTTGTTTTTAAAATTTGTTAAAAATTTAAAAAATATTTTTAAATTTTATTTTATTTTAATTTTGTCCCAACGTTTTTAATTTATATTAAATATATCTCTGATGACTAATTTTTTAAATAATTTAAGACCAATTCAGTAATAATTTTATAGGAACAATCTTTAACACAAGTAAATTAGACATAGTTGTCATGCATTATTACTGAATTAGTTCTAAACTTTCTGAAATTTAGCTGTTAGGGATATATTTGATGTAAACTGAAACTTGAGAGATAAAATTAAAACAAAATAAAACTTAGGAATATGCTTGAAATTTTTGACAAACTTTAAAGACAAAAATATACTTTATTCATAAACAATAATGTTTGAGAGATAAAAAAATACCAAAACAGCCAAATAAGACAAGTTTGGACTTTTTTTTTGTCTTTCTAGCATTACTAATCCAGAAAATAATAATTAAAGGATTAAGTATTTTTTTCATCTCTAAGGTTTGGGGTGAAAATCAAATTCATCCTTGGCCTTTTTTTATTATTAAAATCATCCTCAACATTATAAAACCTTATAAAATCATTTTTTTCTACTTCAATTTTATTTTTTTGACCAAATTACCCTTAATAATTAATAAAAATAATATTAAAAAAATAAAAACAAAAACACCCCCACACCCCAGTATCCCACCCTCATCCCTAGTCTCTCTTCCCTGTTCCCTTACCATCCTGTTCCTCCTACTTTCTTCGAACTCCCCCTCTCCAAATCCCAATTCTTCTTCTCTCCTTGAACAAAAACCAAATTCGGCAATGACAAGATTCAAATTTAACAATAACAACAAATTTAGTATTTTCAGCCAATTCAAAAATAACAACCACAAAATAAATCAACAAAAATTTTAGATTTAACAATTCAACAATCATCATCAGCTGCAACTTCAGATCCAAAATCAGCAACAACAGAAATTTTTTATGTTCTTCAAAAATAAAAAAATAAAAAAAAGAAGAACGAAGAGAGGAGGAAGGAAGTGACGGTGCGGAACCTACTGCTGCTGGTGCTGGTGCTGTCGTAGCTGTGGGTGATGGAGCTTGACGCTGACAAGAAGAGCTTTCTCTGCTGCCCAATCTTGATCCGGCCAACAGCCCGTGTGATCTTGCGCGTGGTTAAGGAGGATGCAATTGAATGTGAAGATCCCGTAGACCTCCCGGTGGCAGAGATGTGGGAGCGCATGACCTCTAAAAGGCAGTGGCCCAGGGCTCAAGGTTTCAATCTTGGTGCCGAAACCGAGTCTGCGAAGGTAATCGATGGTAAACAGGCCTGGAACTATGTGCTCGCGGAGTAAGGTTGGGACCGGAGCAAGAGAAGCATGTGCGGAAGGAGGAGTCAGAGGGAGCGAAGATAGTGGATGGACCGGTTCAGGTGGTGGAAGCAGTGGTGGCAGTGTCAGAGAGCGAGAGCGCCGCCGTTGCTAGCTTGCGAAAACCGAGATTTGAGAGGATCGGAGGCAGCAGCGCCGTGTGAGAGAAGAACGAGTGTTCTTGGATTGGAAGAGATTAGGAGGAAGGGAATGGGGAGAGAACTCAGAAATTGAGATTGGGGATGAGTGTAGATTAAGAGGAAGGGGATAGGGAGGGAACTTAGAAATTGAGATTGGGAATGAGGGTGGAGTACTGGGGTGTGGGGTAGGGTGTTTTTGTTTTTATTTTTTAATATTATTTTTATTATTTTTATTAATTGTTAAGGGTAGTTTGGTGAAAACAATAAAATTGAAGTAGAAAAGGACGATTTTATAACGTTTTGTAACGTTGAGGATAATTTTAATAACAAAAAAGATCGAGGACGAATTTGATTTTCACCACAAACCTTAGGAACGAAAAAAGTACTTAACCCTAATAATTAATAAAATTTTGCAACCAAGCAAAATACTTTACCAGATCCAACCAAGTTGTTATAAAGTATTTCAAATCTACTCACGCTTCTTCTTCTTCTTCTTCTTCTTCTTCTTCTTTACACCATTATTATTGCTACTTCATCTTCTACTTTTTTTCCTCATCTTTCTCCTTTGTTATGGTCGTCGTCACCACCACTATCTCGTCTTCCTCCTTCTTTTCACATTTGAATTTTTCTCCTCTCTTCTTTTTCACCTCCTCTTCTATCATCATCATCAACATGATCATCATCGTTATCGTTATCCTCGTCATCATCTTCTTATACATATCGTCGTTATCCTTGTCGATGTCATTATCATTAGCATCATTATCGTTATTGTTATCGTCAAATTTCCGTACTTGTTATATTTAATTTCACTGTGTTATCTACAAAATTTTTATTTATTTCTTTTCTATTAAAATTTGTAAATTTGCAACTCAAGTTTTCATAAAATAAATTCTTAGTTCTATCACATTATTTAGTTGAAAATTTTAGTATTGGAGTAAAGACATTTCGATATTAGAGTCAACATATTTTGGTGTTATTTTTGTTTCTAACAAAAATTCAACTCAAATAAGTGTGAACCTACATTCATTCAACTAAATAAGATTGCAATACAGTACAGACATGTTCATTCAAATCTTAATAAGAAGTAATGCTCCTAAAAGACGAATTAAGAGCAACAAAAAAGTAAGAAAGAAGAATAATAAAAAGAAAAAAAATACAGTATTAAAGAAGAAATTTTTGTGTTTTGTAATAAAATTTTATTGTCAAAATAAAAAAATTATTGTATTATTTTATATTTCAGATACGTCATCCTTTTCTTAAAAGAAGAATTATTGTGTTATGCTTAATTTTGCGATATTATATACAGATTCTTTCACTTATTTTTTTTATTAAAATTTGTGAATCTGTAACTCAAGTATTCATGAAATAAGTTTAATTTTATCACATTATTTAGTTGAAAATTTCAAGAGTGAAGACATTTCAGTGTTATTTGTTATTTTTTAGATTTTTGTATTATTTTATATATAAGATAAGCATTCAATTCACTGAATGTGTAATTTTGTTTAGAAAGATTTAATATTTTTTTATGTCGTGTTATTGAATTTTTAGTGTCAATTTTAAGTAATTTTGGTACTATCTTATTTGATTTTATAGAGTTAACGTGCTCTTTTAGTATGCAATTTACTTTAAACAAATTTTGGTACTATTTATATTTTTAACAAAAATTCAATCCAATAAGTGTAAATTTACATTTATTCAACTAAATAAGATTATAATATGATATAGACATGTTCATTCAAGTCTAATATAAGAAATAATGTTCTTAAAAGAAAAAATAAGAACAAAAGAGAAAAGAAAAGAAGAAAGAAACGAAGAAGAATAATAAGATAAAAAAGTACAAAATTGAAAAAATATTTCTATATTTTGTCAAAATAAAAAAAATTATGTGCTATTGTTAAAGAATTTTAGTACTATTTTTTTTAATAAATTATGTACCATTTAAAAATCTTTTTCATTTTTTATCTCATCTTCTATTTTTTTTATTTATTCTTATTTATTTCATTCTTTTATATTTTTTGTTGAGTAAACTACCATTTCTACCCACAAAAGTTGAAAACGCTGACATATCTACCCATAGAAAAAGAAAATTACCATTTGTACCAATAAAAATTGACTTTTGCAAGCAAAATTACCCAAACCCTAAATAATTACGTAAGATCCCCAAATTACCCCCCTTTTTTCTCTCAGGCACCCACCCTCACTCACTATCTACAGCACCTAAACCACCATTACTGTAGCATCATCTTCCTTCCTATTGTCTCTCTCTCTATCACTCACTTACTCACTTTTTCTCTCTCACCTCTTGAACATCAACATAACCCAACCACTGTCGTCTTCAAAATCACAAAAAAGAACAAACTCAAATCAAATTGAAGAATAAAACATGCCCAGATTCAAAATAAAACCCTAATTTTTTAGAACCTTTCCAAAAAATTAACAATTTTTCAGATTTCAGATCACCATATTTTCGTTGCAAATAACACATAACACGAATTTGATTTTGGCGACACTGGGAGGAGATGATGAAGACGCATTGCTAGGAGGAGAAGAGAGCAGTGATGCCAAGAGAAGGAGAAGACGAAGTGTTCTTCCTCCTCTTCGGGCCCCCTCAACAACGGCGATGATGATGCGATAGCGGCGACAAGTCCCCACATTGCCAGTGTGGTCTCCCTCCCCCTTCTCTTCTCTTCTTCTTTCTCGGGTGGGGGTGTGTGTAATGTCTCTGTGTGTGAGTTTTGGAGGAAAAGGGGGTGGTGGCTGGGGGAAGAGGGTTAGGGTTAGAAAGGTGGCTGGGTGAATGGGATGGTGGTGGAATTTGAGAGTAGAAAGGAAAAGGGGGTGGTGGTTGGGTGAAGAGGGTTAGAGTTAGAAAGGTGGTTGGGTGAAGGGGGTGGTGGTGGAATTTGAGATTAGAAAGGGAAAGGGGGTGGTGGCTGGGTGAAGAGGGTGAAGGGGGCGGTGGTGGAATTTGAGATTAGAAAGGAAATAGGGGTGGTGGCTGGGTGAAGAGGGTGAAGGGGTGGTTGTGGGATTGGAAATTAGAAAAGTAATGGTGAAGATAAGGGTAATTTAGGGATTTTAAGTAATTTTTTAGTATTTGGATAATTTTGTTATGCGGAACCCATATTTCATGGGTACAAATGGTAATTTTCTTTTTCTATAGGTATATATGTCAGCGTTTTCAACTTTTGTGGGTAAAAATGGTAGTTTACTCTTTTTTGTTTTATTTTTTTTAAAAAATAAAACAAAAAATTTATAAAAATTAAATAAAAAATAACTATAATAATATATGAAAAAGAAGAGAAAAAAAAATAGAAATAGTAACATTAATAGAAGGAGGCATACGGGGAAAATACGAAATAAAAAAACACGGCTTGATTTTGAACGCACATCAAGTTTTGTTAGATTTGAGTCAATTTGATTGAATTTAATTGCCAAAAGATTTAGATGTGTGGGGCTACTGTATAATTATTCACTCTGAAGCAGCCGAAGCAGCCGGAGCGACAATTCCAAACAAAAATCACGGAAACGCCGTTGTTGGATCCAGCAAAGGAGAGCCTTGCAAGTTAACTAACACACGCAGGGTGATATCGATCCAATCTCCGCCGCCACCAATCCCCCAGTTGGTCGCAGAGTACCACTACCATCCTTTATCAACTGTCATGGACCAACACCACTCCCACTACGTCCACCACCACCACCACAGCCACCATGATCACAACAACGACGACAACAACACCAACCACACTAGGTACCCCCCTCCCCCTCCTCATCACAACCACAGCCACCTCCCTCCGCCGCCCCCTCCGCCACCGTCCCTCCCCACTCCGCCAGCCCCTCCTCCCCAAGCACAACCCCTCCGCTATCGCACCATCCGCACACCTCCTCCTCCGCCTCCTTATGCCCCCAATAACAACCACCCGCCATCCCATCAAAACCAATTCCCCCAATTCAATTCCCCTAACTACCCTAATCGTCCCTTCCAAGAAGAACACCCAATCTCCAACAACCACAATCAGTCATTTTCCCAATCCCCCAGGATTGCCAGCCGAATCCTCCCGGGCGATCCTTTCCCCCGCCGCAATTTTCCTCGTTTCGACACTGAAACACGCTGGGACCCTAACCCTGGCCGTAGGATCGCTCCCGACTGTCTCCTTCCGAGGAATTATACCACCGTTGATCTCGACAGTGAATTGCGCCAACACCGTGAAGGGGTCTCGCTGCCGCCCTCGGCATATCCGGCCGAAAAGATTCGATACGATCCCGATCGCTCCAGGTGGAGACTTGAGTATGAGTATGAGGGTAACCCTAGGAAGGATGAGGAGTTTGGTTGCGGCAGCGGTAATGATGCTAATTACCACAATTACCACCGCCGCGGCGTTGGGGATTTGCCACCCAGACACGACTTGCCCAACGGAGGCTTCGGCAGGGCGCCACCGGCGATGTCAAGGGAGATTAATATTGATTTGAAACCCGGGGGGTATGTTCGCGGGTATAGTGTGGAATTCGAGGATAAGATTCCCAGGGTTGGAAGAAGAGATGGGCATGGCGAAGGCAAGAGGTGGTTGAATGAGAGGAGGGGACCTAAGGAGTTGCCTGATTCACGGTTCGAATTGGGGACCGGCGAGATTGGTTTTGCTAAGAATGTTGATGATTTTCGCGTTGGGACGCGTGAGGAATATGGATGGGAATCGGGTAGGTATAGTGGTAGAGGGAACAACAGGGAGTTTGGTCATGAATTATGGCGACCTTCTCTAAAGAAACAGGTTCAAAAGAAGAGTGCTCTTCTTAGGATCCAGAATGCAAAACCAAGTTATAGGAATCGTGAGATTGAACACTTACGGAATGCTGGTTATTCTGCTGAGTCTAACACTAATGATTTCAGGGGCAAGGAGCAGTGTGGGCATGTAGGTCATGGGATGAAACAAGAAGAAAGGGAAGGAAGTCCTGTGGAGCTTGATATCTCTTTTGAATCAAATTCCCTGGTTGCGAAGGCTATTGTGACCGCTTCGACTTCGACTGTTGTTACTGATACAAATATGAATTCTGTCTCTGATGCTGATTTAACTCCCTCAGAAAAGAGAAAAAAGGTTTCAGTATCCGATAGTGATTGTTCTGGTTTGGAAGCTGCAAAAGTATCTAGGGATGTTGTAACTTTGAATAGCTCATCATGCAAAGTGAATGACTGCTCTGGATCTGTGAATGATTTAAGCTTACAGAATAATGTTGTTAATCCTTGTTCTCAACCTTGCACCCGTGAGACTGATAGTGTGAAAAATGAGGTTGCAGGTGGAAGTACCAAAATTCACTCTGGTAAATCCTCCCCAAGGGTTGTCAAGAAGAAAAAAGTTGTCAAGAGAGTAGTGAAGAAAGTTGTTGGAAATCCAAAATCTACAATGTCAAATTCACGATCAGCAAATAAGGTTCATGGATGTGTGCAACCTGATCGAGTCATACCTAGTTCTTCATCTGTCTCTGTTCCCAACAAAGTTGAAGCTTGTCTGGAGCAGAAAAACATCACTGTAGACAAGATGTCAATGCCTGGCCATAGTTCATACAATTTATCAAAGGATCGGAATCAATTGCTTGAAGATAGAAATGGAGATCTAACCCTGCTGAGTTTGGGGCCACATTCCAGGTCACGAGAATGTGAAACTGATGAAGATTCAGATACTCAGAAAGGAGCCGCCAGGTTTGAAAGTGGTCTTAACATTCCAAATTCTCAATCTTGTGCTTCTACTGGTGAAGCTAAAAAGATTGATTCTGAGTGTTTAGATGCAAATAATTCTGTCCACGACTTGCGTAGAATGCCAGATACTAACATGGTTCCTGAATTATTAAATGGAAGTACTTCCAAAATCAATGATGTGGGTTGTGATATTAAACAGCTATGTCAGAATCAAGAGTCTCAATCACGTGAGAATTATTCAAATGTAAGATGTCCACAGAATGGGTTTGTTATAGATGTAGTAGATGACAGCGTTCTTAGTTCAGCTGACAATATTGGTAACTCAGATCGCACTAATACATATAACTCTGCTAGTAGCGTTTATGGCCTAATTTCTGGTGATCTTAAAGGATCTAAAGAGAAGCTTACAGTTACTGAATGTGGTCTTACTGGTGAATCTGGTTTTGGACATATGGTCCCTACTATTATCACCAAGTATGCTATTTTGGAAGAAAATCCAGACGTGATCAACCCTGCATCAAGCAGCGCAATGTCTGCCCCTTCAAATTCAGGAAAAATTAAGATTCACTCTGGTACAGATTGCATACAAAATGCTATTGCTGTGACACAGGGTTCTTATAGTGGACTGGTCAATTTAGATGATGGTACCGCTGGTCAGTGTTCTGACATCACTAATGATGCTGTGAAGGATGTTTCCCCCAGTTACGCTGCCATATCTTCTGAGAATTGTGGCAAGGAAGAGCCATTTTCAAGTTCTAATCTTTCTGTTGGATTTGGTGAAGGGGATACAAACAATATGAAAAAGAGAAAAGCTAGGACTCATTCAAAGTTTTTGCACTCAAAGATGGAGGGAATTTCTCCAAAACCTGTAAATTCAGTTAGCCATGCAAATGATTGGGATACTGCCTCAAGTGTGAAGGTGAAGGATGCATGTTGTTCAGAAGTTTTGGATCAATCTGTTCAAAGCTTAGGTTCTAACCTGGAATCGTGCTTGGATGGGATCATTACTTTACATGGGAAAAAGGAGCTTTCAGAGGCTGAGCTTTGTGTTAGAGATAATGAGATTGATGATGCAAATTATCTTTCACTATTATCTAAAGGGATCAAAGTCACGACTACCTCTGAGTTGAGTGATGCAGTTGTGGTATCCAAATCTTGTGCGGATTTTCCTGTTTCTTTCAGTGATAAACAAGCACCCGAAAAAGAAGTTGCATTGTCAAGCATGGATGTTCTGTTTAGTGCACAATCATTGTCATGTTCACAGGATAGTAGGAAATTGTCTGACAATTTTGTTGGAGGTTCTTGTGACGCTAGATATGCAAATAATGAAACCATGAGTTCTGACCATTTTGAATTAAAGAACTCAGATTTTGCATCTTATTCATTTCGTGAGGACTTAGACATTCAGTTCCCATTGTTGGATGGTGAATGCAAAGAAAATGGCACTCAAATGCAAACTGACATTTTGGCGTCTGGATATAATAAGGGAGATATGAAGGACAGTTTAATTCATCAACAGAGCATTGTGTCCCATCCTTCCGATGGTGATTTGGAGGAGGATGCACCTGAAGCACCATCAGATGTGTGTTCTCAAGGGATATCGGAAGCACCTGAGAGAGGGAATTTAAATTGTACATCAATCCAAGATGAAAACAATTGTGGGGATATATCTGCAGTTGAACATGGTTCTGATTTGCCTACTTGTACTTCACCAATACAGCATACTAATAAGATTATGAAGTCAGCTAATGCAACTGGGCATAGTAACCCAGTTGAGAGGAATCTAATGCGACAATCATCCCAAGTCAACTCCAAGGTTTCAAATAATGGTCCAGTTTCTTATTTTTCAGAAAATGGGAGCAAAAATACCCTTGGAGGTGCCATGCCAAAAACTCAAAAGGGTTGTTCGTTCATCATTTCAAAGTCAAATTCAAAGACATCTGCCTCTTCAACCCATCTCTCAAATCCTCGAACTTGGCGACGTTCTGGTAATAATTCTCAAGGTTCTTTACCTGGAAACAAGCTTTCGCCAGGAAAATTTCTTCCCAAAAGGCAAATTCTAGATAGGAAAGGAAACTTTCAGAATACCTCTTACATTCGTAAAGGTAACAGTCTTGTAAGACAGCCTACTACAGTTTCTTTTACTCAGATCTCTTCTGTAAATAAGTCACCTTTGAGCTTAGATGAATTATCAAAGAGTACCAGATCTGGGAGCAGGATTGATGTGTCAGATCAACTGACCTTGAAAACAGGAGTAGCAGAGGTCCCTCAGCAGAGTCAGAGAAAACCTTCACTATCCATTGGCACATTATCAGAGGAAAATATATCTTCCCCATTGGTAGAACCTCCTTCCAGTGGTTGCTGTGAAAATGCATCAGATCCTAGAAAACTGATAGATATCAATGATACACCAAACTCTTCCAAAGATGATTCAAATCAGTATGAAACTCCTGATAATCAAAGTAGTCCACTGAGTAAGCTGGAGAACCAAGTTGAAGCAAATGATGGACACATTTCTTCTTTCAGCACCAAGAGAATTGTATATACAAAGCCCAAAACAAATCAGTTGGTAGCGACTTCAAATTCTCGTGATGAGAAGTCCCAAACAGCCTTCTCTGAAGGCTACTACAAGAGGTGCAAAAATCAGTTAATTAGGAATATGAACCAGACTGTTGCAGTGCCGAAAGCCACTCTAGATTCTGATGGTCAGGGGTCTTGTAAGGTGCTTTGCAACAGAAAGTTTAGTAAGAGGCAGTTACATAAAGGTATAGGTGGAGAACTTATTATTTTGCCTAATTCATATCCATATAATTTTTGCTCTTTTGAATCTCATACCATCGTTGGGAAATATATAACTTTTGGCTTGGGGCTGCAGTAGATGCATATCATGTATTCAGTTGAATACTGTTTGCTGTTTAAAATATAATAATTTAAAAGTACACTGAACTGCTTGCTATAAGCATCTATCCATTAGTTTGTACCTGCTAGAAATGTGTCCCTTGTTTTACAAGAATTCTGTTTGTGTTCATCTCTTCTTTTATATGTTTATATATGAATGCATAAATGGCATTTTCTTCCAATATCAGCTTCACAATTTTCTATACGTCCTGAGCCTAACTTTTAGAGCTTTTAATTTTATTTCGTTGTTTGCTTGTGTTTATGTTATATCTCTGCATGTCTTGAGTCTATTCGTTTGAGCTTATGGTGGAGTGATTTCTCCATTCCCAGCCCTTGCTTTGACTCACTGCTGGCTGAGGAATTTTGAGCTGTTGGTGCTATTCCATATAATAGCTTTATTTCCCTTTATTCATGGTTAGAGCTGAGACTTAACTTTATCCTTTTCAGTTGCTGGGAGATCATTCAAATCTTTAAGAGCCTCACTAGTCTGGACATTATGTGGCAAAAAGTCACCTAAAAATGGCCATAATTCATGGCATTCTCAAAGGGTTTTGCCTCAGTTATTTCCATGGAAAAGACCAACATATTTAAGAAGCGTCGTTCATAATTCTGCTTCATGTTCCAATAGTACCTTCTTATCAGCAGTTAGGTACTCAGCATTTGATACTCCTTCCTTTATGTTTGCTTTGTTTCTCCTGCTTTGGGTTGTGTGCAACCAGCAGCCCAAAATTGCAAACTTTTGATTTCTGTTTTATTTTAGTAAGAAAATGCTTCATTTCAGAAAGATGGATACTGTTTACACTAGGTCAACCCGTGGGTTTTCTCTTTGGAAATCCAAGGTATTAAGTGTTGGTGGGTCTAGTTTAAAATGGTCCAAATCCATTGAGAAGAACTCAAAGCAAGCTAACGAGGTTAGTTTGGCTTTTGGTATATTTTACTTTATGCAAATAGATCTTTCTTAGTCAGTGAACTTAACAGTTTCTCATCATCATTTTAGGAGGCCACACTTGCTGTTGCTGCAGTAGAGAGGAAAAAGAGAGAGCAAAAAGGTGCAGCTTGCGTTGGTTCCCATGCAAATAGTAGGAAACATTCTTTCCATGAGAGTTTGTCATATCATAAAACTGCAGACTATTTGTTTAACGTGCTATTAAAGCTTATTTATGCTCTGTGTTCTATTTATCTTTGTTTTTCCTTACTGGCTGAAAGTAATGGGTTGATTTTGTAGAACGTATATTCCGTATTGGTTCAGTTCGCTACAAAATGGATCCTTCCAGGTGCACACTTCAGAGGATTTCAGGTGGTCAGGATTTCTGTGAGAACCATTTTACTTGAACCTTGTGTGT
Source organism: Arachis stenosperma (assembly GCF_014773155.1). NCBI lineage: Eukaryota > Viridiplantae > Streptophyta > Magnoliopsida > Fabales > Fabaceae > Arachis > Arachis stenosperma. Next base: position 23,194,758 of record NC_080384.1, on the reverse strand, counting down.
CCTTTCATACTTTTCAGTCCACCAAAAACATGATACGCCCCTAGGCTCAATGAAGCATTTGCAGGGATATTTATAGGTCACTTATTATATTTGTACAAACTAAAATCATTTTTTAATGAAATATAATGATCGAAGCTATTAATGATGAAGACTAAAAGCACAAAAAAAGAAAGAGAGAAGTGGAAAGAGAGATTAAAATCAAAATGACCTATATTTATAGGGACCAAGAATCATATTTAAGCTGTCTGGCTTTTGTTGAAGCCATGAATGATGAAAACCGTAATTTGGAAATACGGTGCCTCAGACTGCTGAAGGACAAATTGTGGTATGACAGTTTTCAAGATTCTTCTAAACACAATGAAAAAACATTGTGGGATAGATTAAGAACTGAATGAAAGGATGATGGATGCTCCTTAGAACAAAAAATTTAATTGCATCAGCTAAGCAATGCTTGTTAGTTTCTTTTCAACTTCAATAATGAATAGCCTTTGAAATAGCGTTATAGGCGAGGCATGTCTAAAGGACTCTGACCTATTTCCTCTCCCAAAGATGTGTTCCCTAGTTGAACATTTGCAGTGAATTACCTGTTAGCATTATGACTCATTTTGATTAACTTAATGTCTATACTATAGAAGTGGAGCCTTGGAGCAATGGTTGTGTTATCTCTGTGTGACCTTAAGGTCACGGGTTCAATCCGTGTAAACAGCCACTGATGTAATTAACAGGTTAGGTTGTGTACATTATACCCTTTGGGTACGACCCTTTTCTGGACCCTCCGTTAATGTGGAATGCTTGTGCACTGGGCTACCCTTTTTTATTTTAATGTCTATATGATGGTAAAGGTGCAGAAAGAAAAATCCAAACATATAAGCCTTGATGCCTTGTGACTTGTTGGTCATGGGTTCAAAATTTGGAATTACTCACCCCATATGTTGTCATGGCTGTGTACATATGCCCTGCCTGTATATTCTTGAAATGTTCTCAATTTTTTTATTGCTTATCTTATGTAAAATACTCCACACCATTTAGTTTGTTTGTAGTTGATTTCCTGTTTATGCAATGTGAGGTGTGGAATCATTAAGCTTTCTTTTGTTTCCGATATGGGATTGACCATTATGAATGTTCTTCCATTTCTGTTCAGCTTCCCATTCTTTTGTCATTATATTCTGTGGATAAGTCTGCTGTTTTTCTCTAGCAGTTAATAGATCCTATTACTTGGTCTTACAATGTTTCACTTACAATTCTTTTTGTAGATGATGAATCCCTGTCGTCTGCCACTACTGATTCGGGCTTGGTTGTGAAAAGAGCTTACATTCCTAGGAGATTGGTGATTGGAAATGATGAGTATGTTCCCTCTTATTATGCACTGGCTTTTATACCTATAGTATTTTGAATTTCGTCAGTGTTGGTTGTCTTAGCTTAAAAGCAGCCAAAGGGAAAATATTTGTATAATGCCAAGTCCTGCAGTGTTATTGATCTTGCTATGCTGAATCAATTTTCACAGATATGTCCGAATTGGAAATGGTAATCAGCTTATCAGAGACCCAAAAAAACGAACTCGAAAATTGGCAAATGAAAAAGTTAGATGGAGCTTGCATACTGCCAGGCAACGGTTGGCTCGAAAGCAGAAGTATTGTCAGTTTTTTACAAGATTTGGGAAATGTAACAAGGAGGGTGGGAAATGCCCTTATGTTCATGATCCCTCAAAAATTGCTGTCTGTACTAAGTTCCTGAATGGTTTATGTTCTACTCCCAACTGCAAATTGACTCATAAGGTTTTGTTATAGCAGCAAGTCCAAGACATTGAATGTTATCTACTGCATTTACTCCTGTCTCTAAACTGAAGTTAATCACTTGTGCAGGTTATACCAGAGAGAATGCCAGATTGTTCTTATTTTCTGCAAGGTTATTAGAAAGTAATCTTTGATATAATTCGTCTTTTTCCTTCCAAAGGAAGTTATAATTCTGACGACTTTCATGGCAGGCTTATGCACAAACCGAAATTGCCCATATAGACATGTCAATGTGAACCCTAAGGCTTCTGTTTGTGAAGGATTTCTCAAGGGTTATTGTGCTGATGGGAATGAGGTATTAACCAACATAATTAATTTTGTTTTCTGGATAATATTGAATATTTAATATGTTCCTCATTTTGCTAGAATTTCCATTTCTTTGCGTATGAATTTCCATTTCAACTAGCAGAATATGGATATGATCCGGTGGTTCATTGTATTTATGTAGGGTATAGGCCATAGGGTTCTAATGTCAACTTGGGTTCATTGAGTAGAATTTCATATTGACTAGTCAGTTGCAGCCTGTTGCACTGTTTGTGTTGGATTGCTAATCCTAATGGAGTAATACTGCTAAGTGTAATTTTGTTTATTTAATTATAATCTTTTCTGTACTCTAGGCTCTGCTGACTGTTCTTCGAAAAATTTGTGTGCATAAATGACCGGAGACTAATACTCGCTTGCTCATGTATGATCAGTGTAGGAAGAAGCACAGTTGTATCTGTCCTACTTTTGAAGCAACGGGCACCTGTACGAAAGGAACCAGATGCAAGCTTCATCATCCCGAAAAACAAAAGGGAAAGAAAAGGAAGAGATCTGGAGATCAGAGTAATAGTAACAGCAGAGGGCGTTACTTTGCTTCTGTTCCGATTAATGTTTCTGAAGCTGGAATCGTAGTTATTCCAGGGCAACGTGATCTGAGTGATGATCTTGAAGGAGAACTTACTGACTACATCAGCCTTCAGGATGACTATACAAAAACTGTTGGTCAATCATTAGCGCTAACATTGTGCGACAGCGATTCCTTGAGCTTGCAGTTGGAAGATTATGAAGTAAATGTCAAACCAACTCTTTTAATGAAAACAAAAGGCACGCCGCGATCTTCTCGGTCCAGTGTCCTGCAAAGTTAGGCAGCAGAAGACTCGAGGCATCTGTAAGTTGTAACTGAGGTAACTTGGGTAATGCATAGCCTTTTTTTTTTTTTTGTTTCCTTCTAGAAAACAGTTTTTTTTTCCCTCGTTGATTTGTACACCGATCGTTTCCCCCCTCCCCTTTGTTGTTGTTACAATTTGTTGTTATATTTATGAATTGTACAGTAACCTCTGGAGAACAGACAAATAAAATTTACTCTACCGGGAGTATTTATGCAATTCCTGTGCTCCCCCAAATACTATTACCGCCCTTTTGACATCATTGATACACATCGATTGTCTGTCGTGGAATTGGAATATAGGGCGGCGTTACACGGGTGCTCAATCAAATGATATTGAGCACGTTTTCCATTTCTTTTTGAGAAATAAGCGGGCTATTTCTTTGCAAAATGGTGCTCAATTTCACGTGGTAACTCTGCCAAGATCTCTTCGCTAGTTGGGGGAAGAATTCGCGCGAATCGGATTTTGAGGAGCATATCGAGAGAAAATTGGATTTGATTAGATAATGTGTGGTTGGTAAACAAAGATTGATATTTTAGTAAGGTATATAATGTATCATCAAATAGTCAATATTATTTCACGAGATCTAGTTTCATTCAAACGGATTTTAGCCAATTAAAAAGATTTTTTGATCAATCCAGAGATTTCATTAGAAACGAGGGTTTGGAATATCATACATTGACCAATCAAAGAGATACAACTAAAAGAAAGATTGATTCTTTGTTCGAATTCTTCCTTTTTTCAAACGGAACGAACATAAATAGAATCAAAGCGATTCTCTAAATGTCTCTTTGGATATTCTTCAATGTGTCGACTATTCATAGAATGTGAGAAGCAGATGAATAATCATCTGCTTTCAGAAGAAATCGAAGAAATTTTTGGCAATTCTATAAGAGCCTATCGTTCTTTTTTTTTCCTTAAAACTGCATTTGGGGTCGAATCCTACTGAGAAGTCTACTAGATATCAGAAATTGTTGAAAAAGAACAAGATGTTTCTTTTGTTCTTTCCGAATAATCGAAAAGTAAATAAATGGTTGATATATTTAAGATAGTTACGTATTTACAAAATACTGTCTCAATTCATCCTATTTCATCACATACGGGATGGGATATGGTTCGAAAGATGAATTCGTTTGAAAAAAAGGAGAAAAAAGAAAAAAGAGGTGTTAAGGGGGGGGGGGGGGTTTACGGTTACTCATTTTTTATATATAACTTTGGTAAGAGCCAATTTATCCAAATAGAAATCTTAAGAAATTTTACTATTTGGATGATTGACAGATTATTTTGTTTGTATTATGCATTGACTACATTACACCACTCAAATAAAATAGACTTCCGAAATGTGGATATATTTGAATTAAAAGAATTGGTATGGTATTAATTAAAAGGAAATGAAATAAAGAATATTCAATAGAAAAATTTAATAACCCAGTTAGAAAACAATTGATACAGCTGGATCTCCTACCCCAATTAGTCGTACTTTTGAAATCCACTTCCTCCCCATACTAAGAGAAAGGAAAAATGTGAAAACAACCATTAAAGTAGTCCAAGCAAGATTTACTATATTAATATGAATTTTTTCTTCCATCTCTAAATAATATCACTATGAAGGAATTATTTTACTATTGTTCACTAATTGTTGTTTGTTTTTTTATTATTAATCCAATTGTAAGAATCGCAATTAATTAACTGTTTAATTAAAATAATTTAATTGTCCATAATAGGTTCAAAAATTTAGAATGTTAATTAGAAAATTTAAATATAATATTTGGACTCAATAGATTTTTCTGAGTTGGAAAATGTAATTTTCTGCGGATAATTGCGTAAAAATGTGTACTGAAAAATTAGCCGGTAGTACCGGCTTAAATCTGTCCAGTACTGCGTGAGAGTAATAAAAACTGTAGAAAAACTCAAAAAAATAATTAGAGTTGAAAAGCGGGCGCTAATTCTAAAAGTTTAGCCCAAAATTGGACCAAACGGGCCAAAAACGCTTATGGATTGAACCGGACCCAAGTTGGGCCCAAGCCTAACATATATAACACACATTAATGAACCCTTTCAGCCACAAACACACACATATTAGGGTTTGAGTGGCTGAAGAGAGTTGAGAAAAGAAAGAAAAAGTTACTATTCACAACCACATTTAATTGATCATAACTTGAGCTAAGGTGCTTGATGCTGAGGAGTTCGTCGTCGATCTAGATTTTTACAAAGTAGAATTCCATCGTCGAAAGTATAGTCTAGATCAACAATTAACTCCCGAATCAAATAATCCAATTCAAATCAAAATAAACCGAAATCGAGAGTACCTCAACCTCGGGTCGTTCTCCCTAAGACGCAATTGAAGTGTTATTTCTTTGGTTGTTAAGGGAAAGGGGGGGGGGGTTTCAAGCAAGAAATTAAAGATTAAAAGAACCAAGCAATCAAAGAACTAAGTAATGAGCAAAATTGTAGGTAATGCATAAAAAGAGCCTTGACTTGGGAATGAGAATCCAAGGAATCCTATCATTTTCATAACCACAATTATGGTAATTGTGATGAGTCAATCTCGCCTAGTTAACCCCAACCATCGAGGAGTAAGTCAAGCAAGCATAATTGACCTTAATCCATAAGTCCTAACCAACTTACCAAACTAGTTGATAAAAGGCTAACGTCAATGGAAACAGGAGTCAACTAACTACCCAAGAATTACCATTAAATGTCGGACATTATGACTCTAGTATCCTAGAAATTCAAACCACAAGGCAAAGTGTGAAAATCTATTCAAAATTTCCAAGTGGCATTTTCACAAACACCTTGTGTGCATAAAAGTAAAGTATGAAAAATTGCAAGGAAAATGATAAAACTATAACCAACTACCAACAAAACAAAACATAAACAAGCAATCAAACATAAAGAGAGCATGAAACATTAAATTCATCAATTGAAACTTCAAGAACTCAAAATTGCAATATGAACAAAGTAACTTGAACCAAAAAGGAAATAAAGATAAAAGTGCTTTAATTAAAGAGGAAATTGAGAGTACATACAATTAAAGAAGTAAATTCAAGGGTCAAAACTTGCTATAAAATGCTACAAGAAGACTACATAAACCCTAGGAGAGCTCTCTATTCTACACTACTCCTACTCCTAATTACTATGCAAAACTATGGAAAATAAATTCTAAGTCCTAATGCCTTCAAATGTGTTGATTCTCTCTTTATATAGCACTTCAATTCAGCCTTGCAAAATGGGCCAAAAGCCCCCAAAATACGTGCAGCACGTGTTTCATTAATGAAATCACATGTTGGGTCTTGTGCGGACGCACAGATGTGTGCGTTCGCACACTTTGCTGTTTTGGCTCCTGTGCGTACGCACGGGTATTTGTTCGCACGCACGCACAGAAATTTCCTCTTGTGCATAGCACGCTGGCTTGTGCGCACGCACACCTTGCTGTGTGTGCTTTTCCTTGTTTTCTTCATGTTTTTCCCTTGTACATGCTTCCTTCCAATTTTGACCATCCATTCTTGCCTTCAAGGCCTGAAATCACTTCACAAGCCATATCACGGCATCGAATGACATTAAAGTGGGATTAATTTGCTCTATTAAAGCACAAAATTGCATGTTTTCACAATTCGGATCAAATTAGGGATCAAACACAAAAATATGCTATTTTGGTGCTTAAGTGTGAGTTCATGTGCTAGAATCCATCCAAATTGAGTTAAATTATATCATTAAATATGGACTCATCAGTGCTCCGATTCGCGTTCCATTTGTGGCTACACAAAGTTCTCTCCAAGCCCGTTAGTTCTATCTAACTTTTGTTGGTAAGATTTTGAAACTCCCTCCCCATTATGTAGCTCTATGAATTTCAAAAATTAGGGTTTGAGTTTTGAGTAGATTTTTGTGTTTTGGTTGTCTAGGTACTAACCATTAGTAAGGAATTATTGGGTTCATCCCCAATTTCTGTGAATAAGGTAAGTGTTCATACCCTGGTCAAGCTGTCCGACCCGGGATGTTTGGCGACAAAGCGACCGAACTCTTTAGGTCAGACTATCCGACCTCTTATCAAAGAGCTCGGCTAAATTGCCAGGAAAGCTCAGTAAAGGGCCCAAATAGAGGAACACGACCCAAATCTAAAGGCAGCCCAAGCCTATAGAGATAAAGGGCGGTTCCCTTGAAGATAAGCTGACCCCACCCAAAGATAAGATAAGATAAGATAACTAACTTATCTTATCTAAGAAGGTCAGCCCACACTATTATAAATATACTGGAGCACCTAGGTATAACTCATACTCTGATTCTACAAAACACCTGTTTAATATCCTTACTAACTTAAACATTAGAGTCCCTTGCAGGTACCACCACCCTCCGGTGACAAAGGATCAGCGGCATTGACAGTCCTACAAATCGGACGCGGCAGCTCCAATAACCACCTACGCGCCGGACACGTCATCTCCAATCAGCATAGGAGATCTCGACCGAGATTGACCTACAGTTTCAGGTAACCCTCGGAACATTGGCGCCGTTCCCGGGAAACCTGAAAGTCATACCATCATCATGGCGGACGACCATGACAACGACCACAATTCAGATCTAGAGGATAGAACACCGCACAAAAACGCAGGCACTACACCAAAGGATACTCCTCAACTTAACAACAAAAAGAATTCTCCAAACACGGGAGCCATGTAGGCGCTTCAAGACTGTTTAAAACAACTTGAAGAAGAAGCCCTACATCAACGAGAGGCTGAAAAAGACCTATAAAAGGAAATAAGGCGACGCCAGAAATTGGAGGACAAACTCATAAACCTCGAAGCCAATCTCAAGACCAAAGCTAACCGATCCCCTCATGAGGATAGCTCCCGCAAGGAACAAGATCCATTCACCAAGGAGATCATGAAGACCAAAATCCCAAAAGACTTTAAACTCCCGGATATGACTTTGTACGACGGCACTACAGATCCTGGCCATCATCTCAGCAATTTCAGAAGTAGAATGTATCTCACCGACGCCTCAGATGTAGTTCGTTACAAAGCCTTTCTGACTACTTTAACAAAGACAGCAATTAGATGGTTCGACAATCTACTTCCTAGGTCCATCTCGAGTTTCGACGAAAAAGACAAAGCTAAGAATGCCCCAAGTCTATTAGGAATCAAGCAAGGAGAACGGAAAAGTTTTCGCAACTACATGGAAAGATTCAACAAAACGTGCCTGGACATACAGAACCTACAACCAGAGGCTGCCATTATGGGCCTCATCAATGGCTTGCGAGAGGGACCTTTTAGCCAATCTATATCGAAAAAACACCCTACATCTCTGAACGAAGTGCAAGAACGAGCAGAGAAGTACATCAACATGGAGGAAAACTCTCGACTAGGAGAGACCTCAAAATCTGGATTCACCTCCCGGGATAAGGATAAAGAGTCCAAAAAGAAAGAAGATCGACATGGGAAAAAAATAAAAAATACCACAATTACACCCCTCTTCGGGTGTCCCTTGTGGATGTCTACAGAGAGGTTTGCCACACTGAAAAAATACCCCCAGCTCGACCACTCAAAGGCAGAAAAGGAGGAGGAAATCAGGCCGAATATTGCGAATATCATCGAATCCGCGGGCATTCCACCAACGAATGTTTTGACATAAAAAATGTCATAGAAAAGCTAGTAAGTGAGGGAAAGCTAGATCGATATCTGGCCACCCGGGACGATGAGCGAAGAAAAAGAAGAAGGGAAAAAGATGTCGGACGAACCGAGCGGTCACCTCGCACACCAGAAAGACACGTCCACATGATACACGGCAGATTTGTGGGAGGAGGAGTCTCCAAATCATCTCGCAAAAGATATCTTAAAGAAGTATATCATGTTGAGGGGAATGAGGAAGCACCCGACATCCCCGCAATTACTTTCACCAAAGAAGACGCATCCGGTATCATCTCGGGACACGACGATCCCATGATCATCATTATTATATTGGCAAATGCAAATCTCCATCGCACACTGATAGACCAAGGGAGCTCCGCTGACATCTTATTCAAAACTGCCTTCGACAAGCTTGGCCTGGAAGAAAAAGAACTCATAGCATATCCGAACAGCCTGTTCGGACTGGGAGACACCTTGGTTCAACTGCTTGGATACATCTCACTACACACAACCTTCGGAAAAGGAAACCAGTCAAGAACACTTAAGATAGACTACATCGTGGTTGACATGGGTTCAGCCTACAATGCCCTAATAGGTCAGACAACGTTGAATCAGCTCGGTGCAATAGTCTCGACTCCACATCTATGCATGAAATTCCCAAATGTAGAAGGGATAACTACAATAAAAGCAGATCAGGAGACGGTGCGCCGCTGTTACAACGAAAGTCTAAACCTCAGAGGCAGAGGAGAAGAATTCCACACAATCGAACTCGGTGGAGTTCAGAGGCGGGAAGAACTCCACCCACAACCTGAAGGTGAAATAGAGAAAGTCCATATCGGGGACACCCCGGACCAAACGACCAATATTGGTACAATCCTAAAAGGAGACATAAAAGAATCACTCATACAGTTCTTACGAGATAACTGACAAATGAATTTTTGTCGGTATAGAAATTATCAAGTGATCAATCGTAGTATAGTCTAAACCGACGCAAAATCCATCATCAAACAAATCTACAATCTATAATCGAGAGTATTAGTCCCGAGTCGTTCTTCCCTAGGAATGCTACAAGGATGCATGTTATTGGTTAAGTGGTCTCTTTGTGGCTTGAAAGGTGTGGCATAAAAGTGTGAATAAAAGAAAACAACAATCAATCAATATTAAAAGCCTTGGCCAAGGTTGAACATTGGAAGTCCCATCACCATAGCTTCATTCAATTGTGATAACAAATGAGTGTTGCTTCACTTAGTCAACCCCTAATTATAGAGGAAAGTCAAGTAAAAGTAATTAACTCAAGTCACAAGTCCTAGTCTTACCCTAGGGAAGTCTAGCTTTAGTGCACTCTAAGTCAATTAGCAATCCTCAATTCTTAATCAACAATTGACATCCATTATTCAAGTGTCTCCAATGACTCAACCACTAGGCCAAGTGAGGGAATGCTACTCCATATCTAAAGTTGGCATTTTCTCAAACACTTGGAGGGCAAGAATGAAAGACATAGTAAAATTGGGAAGAGATTTAGAATCAAAGCAATTCAACACAAGAGATTAACAACAATTAACAATGAACAACAATGGAAAATGAGATCTTTAATGAATCAATAGAATCCAAAACAACAAAGTTAAACCTAAGATCTACAAGAATTGAACAATTACAAAACACTAATGGAGATGAGAGAAGATGATTTACAACATGAACAAAGTAACTTGAGTGTTGTAATAGATCTCACCAAGGAATGGTTGAGAATTGAGAGGATGAAGATGAATCCTAGAGAGAAGTTGGAGTTTCTCTCTCTACAAATGTAACTAACTAAAAATATCTATCTAATGATCTACAATTAGTCTATGGATGTGAATGTGTTGAATGTGTGTGAATGTACATCAATCCCCTTTAATCCTTGGCTTTTATATGCATTTTGGCGCCAAAGTTGGTTGCTAAAACCTTCCAAAATCGCCAGACACGTGCTGTAATAAAAGAATCACGTGCGGGCTTCGACGCGTGCGCGCACGATACGCGTGCGCGTCCTTGGCCAATTCTGCGCCGTGCGCGCGAGCGCCTAGTGCGCGTACGCGTGCTCGGCCGAGATCAACTCTTTGGCTTTTTGTGCTTCTCTCCACTTGTATGCTTCCTTCCTTGCTTCCTTTAATCCATGCCTAGCCTATTTCAATCCTGGAACTACTAGCAAACACATCAAGGCATCTTATGGAATCAAAGAGAAATTAGAATTCATCAAGATAAGGCTTAAAAAGCATGTTTTTACACTTAGGCACAAATATGGGAGAGATAACAAAACCATGCTAATTCCTAGGCTAAATGTGACAAAAGGTTATCAAAATACTCCAAATTCAATACAAGACAAATCCTCAAATTGGGGTTTGTCAATAACGTCGACCTCTTTGCGTGGAAGGCCGCAGACATGCCAGGCATAAACCCCAAGTTAATGTGCCACAAGCTAGCAGTCTATCCAGGATCTCGGCCAGTACAACAGAGGCATAGAAAGCTCAGACCATAACGCTTCTAAGCTGTGGAAGAGCAGATACAAGCTCTACTGGAGGCAGGGTTCATAAGAGAAGTAAAATACCCACTATGGCTGGCTAACATCGTCTTGGTGAAAAAATCAAACGGGAAGTTGCGAATGTGCACCGACTACACTGATCTCAACAAAGCCTGCCCAAAAGATCCTTATCCACTCCCAAGTATCGACGCTCTGGTAGATGCCTCCTCCGGATATAAATACCTCTCGTTTATGGACGCATACTCGGGATACAATCAAATCCCAAAGTATCCACCCGACCAAGAAAAAACTTCCTTCTTAACCCCAAAAGCAAACTACTGCTACATCGTCATGCCTTTTGGTCTTAAAAATGCGGGAGCTACTTATCAGAGATTAATGAATAAGGTCTTTTCAGATCACATCAAAAAAATCATGGAAATCTACGTGGACGACATGCTAATAAAGACACAAAATGAAGAGATGTTGTTGTCCAACCTATCCTAACTCAGCCACGGGAAGGAGAACCACTCATATTGTACCTCGCGGTAGGAAGTCGGGCAGTTGCCTCAACACTAGTATGAGAAGACGACAGTGGGCACCAACCCGTATACTTCATCAGTAAAGCATTACAAGGATCCGAGCTGAACTACCAAAAAATAGAAAAGTTTGCATACGCCCTCATACTAACATCTCGACGACTTCGTCCATACTTCCAAGCCCACACCATTGGGGTTCGGATCAACCAGCCCATAAAAGATATTTTACAGAAAACAGACCTGGCGGGCAGAATCTTGCAATGGGCAGTCGAGTTGTCCGAATTTGATCTTCAATACGAAGCTCGGACAGCCATCAAATCACAATACCTGGTCGACTTTATTGCAGAATTTACAGACACACCAGAAATCCCCACATAATGGAATCTCTACGTGGACGGTTCCTCAAATAAAATGGGAGGCGGCACGGGTGTGATAATTGAAAGTGACCAAGGCACCCAAATCGAACTCTCCCTTAAATTCGGGTTCCTTGCCTCAAACAACCAAGCGGAATATGAGGCACTACTAGCTGGTTTGAAGCTGGCTAGGGAGGTTGGAGCTCAAAAGCTTATCATCTTCAGCGACTCACAAGTAGTCACTTCACAAATAGCAGGAAGCTACCAAGCCAAAGATCCCACCATGAAAAAGTACTTGGACAAAACTAGGGAACAACTCGGACAACTCGGAGAATATGAGGTCCATCACATACCCCGAGAACAGAATGTCCGAGCTGACGCACTCTCAAAACTAGCCAGCACCAAACCAGGGGGCAACAATAGAAGCCTCATCCAAGAAATTCTGCAGAATTCATCAATTTCAAAAGAAGAAAAAGTCCTAGCCATAACAGGTCAACATCAAGGATGGATGACTCCCATAATTAATTACCTCAAAACAGAAACACTTCCCACAGAGGAAAATGAGGCAAAAAGGTTAAAACGGGAAGCACAATACTACACTATCATAAATAACACTCTATACAAAAGAGGGATTTCAATACCATTATTAAAATGTGTGCTGACTTCCAACACAAAGGAAGTTCTAGAAGAAGTACACAGTGGCATTTGTGGCAATCATCTCAGAGCGCAAGCACTTACCAAAAAAGTACTCCAGGCAGAATTTTATTGGCCAACTCTACAAAAGGAAGCAACAGAGTTCGTAAAGACATGTCCATCATGTAAAAACATGCCAACTTTCACATCGCTCCACCAAAGGAGCTCATCAACGTGACCTCACCGTAGCCATTCGCAAAATGGGGACTCGACCTTCATGGACCCTTCCCTCAGGGATCGGGACAAGTTAAATTCCTCATAGTGGGGATAGACTATTTCACAAAGTGGATCGAGGTAGAACCCCTAGCTAATGCCACTGCTCAAAGGAGTCAAAAATTCCTATATAGGAACATTGTCACAAGGTTCGGGGTTCCATACTCCATCACCACAGACAATGGTACTCAGTTCACAGATGCAGGCTTCAGAAAGCTAGCGGCCGACTTGAATATAAAACAATAATTCACTTCCGTAGAACATCCCCAAGCCAATGGACAAGCCGAAGCTGCCAACAAAGTCATACTGGCTGGGCTGAAACGGAGATTATAGGACGCAAAGGGAGCCTGAGCCGAGGAGCTCCCACAAGTCCTATGGGCATATCGAACAATGCCACATTCCACCACAAAGGAATCACCCTTTCGATTAGCGTACAGAATGGAGGCAATGATCCCAGTGAAGATTGAAGAAAGGTCGCCTAGAGTGATTCACTATAGTGAAGAAGCCAACTCCCAACTTCAAAAGGAAGAACTCGACCTACTTCCGGAAGTCCGAGAAAGAGCTCGGATCAGGGAAGAAGCATTAAATGACGAATGGCTTCAAGATACAATCAAAAGGTAGTACAGTGAGCTTTTCCTGAGAATGACCTCATCCTAATCCAAAATGATATCGGAACAACTCGATCTGGAGAAGGAAAGCTGGCAGCAAACTGGAAAGAACCCTACCGAGTCATAGAAGTACATGGAAAGGGCTACTACAGACTGTCCGAACTCGATGGACGAGAGCTTCCTAGGTCATGGCACGCCTGCAACTTGAGAAGGTACTACAGTTAGGGATGATAAAGGATCTTAGGATAAGATGCACTCTTTTTCCTGAAAAGGTTTTTAATGAGGTGCCAAGCCAAGACCTACAAATCACCCGACTTAGAGGGATAAAACTCCCACATGTATATATTTGCATTTTCTTTTGAATAAAATCTGTTCAGATCTTCTACAAATGCTCAAGCTGCATTAATCTGAAATATTCATCGTCCGATTATAAAGCTACAGATCGGCAGAAAGTGAAAATCAAATTCACTACATGATCACGATAAAGACCAAAGATGAAAACCAAATTCATTAGAACGTCGACCAGACGAGGGTCAAACCCAATCTCTACAAAATCGGCAAAGATGAAAATAGAATAATACAAGAAGTTATAGAAAGTGATCCATAGAAAGGACTTGACGAGGTCCTAATAAAATGGATTGCTAAAAAATAACTTAAAGACTGGTCGAAGTAAAGAAGTCGGACCAGTCGCAATAACCAAAGTTATAAGTAAATCCCTGGAAAGAAGTCTGGCCAACCCTATAAAAGAGGATTACTATAACTTAGAAGGGCCCGACGTGATGAAGTCGGCCCAAAGCATAAAAGTTATAAAAGTAATCCCTGAAAGAGACCTGAACAAGGTCCAAGAAAGAGGATTACAAAATAACTTAGAAGGGCCCGACGTGATGAAGTCGGCCCAAAACATAAAAGTTATAAAAGTAATCCTTGAAAGAGACCTGAACAAGGTCCAAGAAAGAGGATTACAAAAATAACTTAGAAGAGAACGACATGATGAAGTCGGCCAAAACATAAAGCTACAAAAGTAATCCCTGAAAGAGACCTAAACAAGGTCCAAAAAAGAGGGTTACTAACAACAACTTGGACAAAACCAACATGACGAAATCGGCAACCTCAGCGTTATACAAAGTAATTCCTAATAAAGACCTGAACAAAATCTAAACAAAACGAATTGCTGGAAATAACATCAGGTAAAAGAATCAAGCCAATCCAAAGAGGTCAGACAACGAAAAGTTCCAACACTCCCAAAACCTAGAAAGGTACCAAGACGAGTGCAGACAGACATGATATAAAAACTACTAGTTATAATAATAGCAAGCTTCAGAGGCCACCAAAATCAGTCCCAAAAGCTTGGAAACTACTTTGTTTTTTAAAATAAAGTTGCTAAACAAGCAACTAAAAGAGTGTCAACAGTCAGCAAACATCATTTACAAAATAAATTTAAAAGCCCACAAGCCAGGCTATCTACACAAGCAATTAGAAAATTCAGTTAACATCCGAAGGCTTCTCGGCAGCATCAACACAGGGTGAAGTAGGGCGAGTCTAGAGAGGCACTGCATCCACCGTCCTGTCATCCCTATTCAAGATTCGGCAATCGGGATTTAACTCGGGATGAACGACCTCAGAGGAATGAGCTGAAGAAGTCGGCACAACAGAAGCTTTGGCGGCAGGCTCAGAGGGAGGCTCAACATTATCATCATCAGGATCGTCAGGGACAATCTTGTCATCCTTCACAACATTATCCAAACTGAATAAAGCAAGGTTGACCTCCGGGGCAAGAACCCGAACCTGCACCTTCAGGTTCTCATAAGCAGCATTTACACTGCCTACAAGGTGACCCCTGGAGCTCGGAATAATCAACCCGGGCCGACTCTAACTCCTTCCTGAGACGCATCACTTTCCGGTAGGTCGAGACGTAGCTTTCTTTGTGTCTCAATGCCGTGTCCTCAGCCAACCTCACAAAAGTCACCAAGGCAAGGGAGCTAGCCTTCTCTCCCTCCAGCTCCTTCTCCAGTTTGGTCACCTTCACTTCGAGCTCCTCCTTCAGACCCTTTATCTAGTCGAACTCTCGCTTAGCTTCCTCCATAAAGGCCTTGGTGGCATGAAGGGGAAGATTTTGGGCAGCTCGGTATAGGGCAGCTCCCATATGTGCCATCTTAATGCTACTTTGAGTTATAAAATCTAAGTGATGAAGGAGAGAAACATCATCCATAGAGAGGGCACCATAAGGACCAATCTGCTAGTCGACAAATCCAATGGGGTCAAAATCAGGCGCATCCAGATTGAAGGGTTCAATGGTTCGAGGTCTTTTGGAAGGAGGGATGACCGTAGAAGAAACCACAGCAGTAGTAGAAGACTGTGGAGGATCCACTAAACGAACCCGAGGAGTAGGGATCATTCTCCTCGGGCCAGGGGAACTCGGCACAGACGGCTTCGATGAGGCCTGAGAGGACCCTTCCCCATCTGCCCGGGTCGAGGTGTTTTGAGCTGCAGTAGCCTTTCTTGCCTTTTTGAAGGCTTTCATCGCATCATTATTCTTGGCCATCTCTGAAAAATGAAAAACAACAGTTTTACAGACCGGGAAAGAAGGAGAAAGCAAAAACAAGAAACAATACATATCATGTAATACCCAATGCAGCTCAGACGAGGGAGGGGTCCCACAAAGATTTTTTAGTATCCAGGTGAGGAGGTTCCCCCCAAAGGTCCTCCAAAACTGTTACAAAAGCCTGCTCAATCTCGTCGAGAAGTTCCCACGTATATCGGGATACTACTACATTCTGCAGCCAATGTAGAGGGAAGGATGGCTCACCATTCGCTTCCAGAAAAAAGGGGCGAGCTCCCTCAATAGCTCGAACCTTGAAGAAATAATTCTTGAAGTCCCTAAAGGACTCGTCATACATGGTAAAAACCTTATGTCCTTGTGCAGATCTAAAAGAAATCCACGAGGATTTCTTTTTTGAAGAAATCCCGGGCTTAGTTAAAACAAATAAATAAAGGAAAAGAGTTTGAGAAGGGGTAACATCCAATTCTTGGCAAAGAAGCTGAAAAATCTTAATAAAGCCCCAGGAGTTCGGATGAAGCTGAGACGGAGCTACATTACACGACCAGTCCTGCAATATTAGGAAGACAAAAAAAAAAGATGAAAATTTTTATTTTTAAATTTTGAAACTAAAAAAATAATCTTTTTACCAAAAAGTGTAAAAATAAAGATTTTTAAAAAATATCCAATAAACAAAAATTTAAAAAATTTAAATTTTTTAAATTAATTTATTCTGTATTATGAAAAAATAGCATTATCCGGTGATAAAAAAATATAAAAATATTTTTAAAAAAAATTTAGGATTTGAAAAGATAATTTTTTATTTTTATGAATTTTTAAATTTAAAAATTAAATTTTTTTATTGAAATTAAAAATAAAATAAAGTCCAACAATATTGGGAAGACAAAAAAAGATGAAAACTTTTTATTTTAAATTTTGAAACTAAAAAAATAATCTTTTTACCAAAAAGTGTAAAAATAAAGATTTTAAAAAATATCCAATAAACAAAAATTTAAAAAGTTTAAATTTTTAAAATTAATTTATTCTGTATTTATGAAAAAATAGCATTATTCGGTGATTAAAAAAATAAAAAATATTCTTGAAAAAAAATTTAGGATTTGAAAAGACAAAACTTTTCATTTTATGAATTTTTAAATTTAAAAATTAAATTTTTTTTATTGAAATTAAAAAAAAATAAAGTCCAGCAATATTAGGAAAGCAAAAAAAGATGAAAACTTTTATTTTTAAATTTTGAAACTAAAAAATAATCTTTTTACCAAAAAGTGTAAAAATAAAGATTTTAAAAAATATACAATAAACAAAAATTTAAAAAGTTTAAATTTTTAAAATTAATTTATTCTGTATTTATGAAAAAATAGCATTATCCGGTGATTAAAAAAATAAAAAAATGTTCTTGAAAAAAAATTTAGGATTTGAAAAGACAAAATTTTTCATTTTTATGAATTTTTAAATTTAAAAATTAAATTTTTTATTGAAAATTAAAAAATAAAATAAAGTCCTGCAATATTAGGAAGACAAAAAAAAGATGAAAACTTTTTATTTTTAAATTTTGAAACTAAAAAAATAATCTTTTTACCAAAAAGTTGAAAAATAAAGATTTTAAAAAATATCCAATAAACAAAAATTTAAAAAGTTTAAATTTTTAAAATTAATTTATTCTGTATTTATGAAAAATAGCATTATCCGGTGATTAAAAAAATAAAAAAATATTCTTGAAAAAAATTTAGGATTTGAAAAGACAAAATTTTTATTTTTATGAATTTTTAAATTTAAAAATTAAATTTTTTTATTGAAATTAAAAATAAAATAAAGTCCAGCAATATTGGGAAGACAAAAAAAGATGAAAACTTTTTATTTTTAAATTTTGAAACTAAAAAAATAATCTTTTTACCAAAAAGTGTAAAAATAAAGATTTTAAAAAATATCCAATAAACAAAAATTTAAAAAGTTTAAATTTTTAAAATTAATTTATTCTGTATTTATGAAAAAATAGCATTATTCGGTGATTAAAAAAATAAAAAAATGTTCTTGAAAAAAAATTTAGGATTTGAAAAGACAAAATTTTTCATTTTTATGAATTTTTAAATTTAAAAATTAAATTTTTTTATTGAAAATTAAAAAATAAAATAAAGTCCTGCAATATTAGGAAGACAAAAAAATGAAAAATTTTATTTTAAATTTTGAAATTAAAAAATAATCTATTTACCAAAAAGTTAAAGAATAAAGATTTTAAAAAATATTCAATAAACAAAAATTTAAAAAGTTTAAATTTTTAAATTAATTTATTCTGTATTTATGATAAAATAGCATTATCCGGTGATGAAAAATATAAAAATGTTCTTGAAAAAAATTTAGGATTTGAAAAGACAAAATTTTCATTTTTATGAATTTTTAAATTTAAAAATTAAATTTTTTTATTGAAAATTAAAAAATAAAATAAAGTCCTGCAATATTAGGAAGACAAAAAAAAGATGAAAACTTTTTATTTTTAAATTTTGAAACTAAAAAAATAATCTTTTTACCAAAAAGTTGAAAAATAAAGATTTTAAAAAATATCCAATAAACAAAAATTTAAAAAGTTTAAATTTTTAAAATTAATTTATTCTGTATTTATGAAAAAATAGCATTATCCGGTGATTAAAAAAATAAAAAAATATTCTTGAAAAAAATTTAGGATTTGAAAAGACAAAATTTTCATTTTTATGAATTTTTAAATTTAAAAATTAAATTTTTTATTGAAAATTAAAAAATAAAATAAAGTCCTGCAATATTAGGAAGACAAAAAAAAGATGAAAACTTTTTATTTTTAAATTTTGAAACTAAAAAAATAATCTTTTTACCAAAAAGTTGAAAAATAAGATTTTAAAAATATCCAATAAACAAAAATTTAAAAAGTTTAAATTTTTAAAATTAATTTATTCTGTATTTATGAAAAAATAGCATTATCCGGTGATTAAAAAATATAAAAATGTTCTTAAAAAAATTTAGGATTTGAAAAGACAAAATTTTTCATTTTTATGAATTTTTAAATTTAAAAATTAAATTTTTTTATTGAAAATTAAAAAATAAAATAAAGTCTTGCAATATTAGGAAGACAAAAAAAGATGAAAACTTTTTATTTTTAAATTTTGAAACTAAAAAAATAATCTTTTTACCAAAAAGTTGAAAAATAAAGATTTTAAAAAATATCCAATAAACAAAATTTAAAAAGTTTAAATTTTTAAAATTAATTTATTCTATATTTATGAAAAAATAGCATTATTCGGTGATAAAAAAAATAAAAAAATGTTTTTAAAAAAATTTAGGATTTGAAAAGACAAAATTTTTTATTTTTATGAATTTTTAAATTTAAAAATTAAATTTTTTTTTGAAATTAAAAATAAAATAAAGTCCAGCAATATTGGGAAGACAAAAAAAAGATGAAAACTTTTATTTTTAAATTTTGAAACTAAAAAATAATATTTTTACCAAAAAGTTGAAAAATAAAGATTTTAAAAAATATCCAATAAACAAAAATTTAAAAAGTTTAAATTTTTAAAATTAATTTATTCTGTATTTATGAAAAAATAGCATTATCCGGTGATTAAAAAAATAAAAAATATTATTGAAAAAAATTTAGGATTTGAAAGGACAAAATTTTTTATTTTTATGAATTTTAAATTTAAAAATTAAATTTTTTATTGAAAATTAAAAAATAAAATAAAGTCCAGCAATATTGGGAAGACAAAAAAAAGATAAAAACTTTTTATTTTTAAATTTTGAAACTAAAAAAATAATCTTTTTACCAAAAAGTGTAAAAATAAAGATTTTAAAAAATATCCAATAAACAAAATTTAAAAAGTTTAAATTTTTAAAATTAATTTATTCTGTATTTATGAAAAAATAGCATTATCTGGTGATTAAAAAAATAAAAAAATGTTCTTGAAAAAAAAATTTAGGATTTGAAAATACAAAATTTTTCATTTTTATGAATTTTTAAATTTAAAAATTAAATTTTTTATTGAAAATTAAAAAATAAAATAAAGTCCTGCAATATTAGGAAGACAAAAAAATGAAAAATTTTTATTTTAAATTTTGAAATTAAAAAATAATCTTTTTACCAAAAAGTTTAAAAATAAAGATTTTAAAAAATATTCAATAAACAAAAATTTAAAAAGTTTAAATTTTTAAATTAATTTATTCTGTATTTATGAAAAAATAGCATTATCCGGTGATTAAAAATATAAAAATGTTCTTGAAAAAAATTTAGGATTTTAAAAGACAAATTTTCATTTTTATGAATTTTAAAATTTAAAATTAAATTTTTTTATGAAAATTAAAAATAAAATAAAGTCCTGCAATATTAGGAAGACAAAAAAAGATGAAAACTTTTATTTTTAAATTTTGAAACTAAAAAATAATCTTTTTACCAAAAAGTTGAAAAATAAAGATTTTAAAAAATATCCAATAAACAAAAATTTAAAAAGTTTAAATTTTTAAAATTAATTTATTCTGTATTTATGAAAAAATAGCATTATCCGGTGATTAAAAAAATAAAAAAATATTTTTGAAAAAAAATTTAGGATTTGAAAAGACAAAATTTTCATTTTTATGAATTTTTAAATTTAAAAATTAAATTTTTTATTGAAAATTAAAAAATAAAATAAAGTCCAGCAATATTAGGAAGACAAAAAAAAGATGAAAACTTTTTATTTTTAAATTTTGAAACTAAAAAAATAATCTTTTTACCAAAAAGTTGAAAAATAAAGATTTTAAAAAATATCCAATAAACAAAATTTAAAAAGTTTAAATTTTTAAAATTAATTTATTCTGTATTTATGAAAAAATAGCATTATCCGGTGATTAAAAAATATAAAAATGTTCTTAAAAAAATTTAGGATTTGAAAAGACAAAATTTTTCATTTTTATGAATTTTTAAATTTAAAAATTAAATTTTTTTATTGAAAATTAAAAAATAAAATAAAGTCTTGCAATATTAGGAAGACAAAAAAAAGATGAAAACTTTTTATTTTTAAATTTTGAAACTAAAAAAATAATCTTTTTACCAAAAAGTTGAAAAATAAAGATTTTAAAAATATCCAATAAACAAAAATTTAAAAAGTTTAAATTTTTAAAATTAATTTATTCTATATTTATGAAAAATAGCATTATCCGGTGATAAAAAAATAAAAAATGTTTTTGAAAAAAAATTTAGGATTTGAAAAGACAAAATTTTTTATTTTTATGAATTTTTAAATTTAAAAATTAATTTTTTTTGAAATTAAAAATAAAATAAAGTCCAGCAATATTGGGAAGACAAAAAAAAGATGAAAGCTTTTTATTTTTAAATTTTGAAACTAAAAAATAATATTTTTACCAAAAAGTTGAAAAATAAAGATTTTAAAAAATATCCAATAAACAAAAATTTAAAAAGTTTAAATTTTTAAAATTAATTTATTCTGTATTTATGAAAAATAGCATTATCCGGTGATTAAAAAATAAAAAATATTATTGAAAAAAATTTAGGATTTGAAAAGACAAAATTTTTTATTTTTATGAATTTTTAAATTTAAAAATTAAATTTTTTATTGAAAATTAAAAAATAAAATAAAGTCCAGCAATATTGGGAAGACAAAAAAAAGATAAAAACTTTTTATTTTTAAATTTTGAAACTAAAAAAATAATCTTTTTACCAAAAAGTGTAAAAATAAAGATTTTAAAAAATATCCAATAAACAAAAATTTAAAAAGTTTAAATTTTTAAAATTAATTTATTCTGTATTTATGAAAAAATAGCATTATCCGGTGATTAAAAAAATAAAAAAATGTTCTTGAAAAAAAATTTAGGATTTAAAATAAAAATTTTTATTTTTATGAATTTTTAAATTTAAAAATTAAATTTTTTTATTGAAAATTAAAAAATAAAATAAAGTCCAGCAATATTGGGAAGACAAAAAAATGAAAATTTTTTTTTTAAATTTTGAAAATAAAAAATAATCTTTTTACCAAAAGTTAAAGAATAAAGATTTTAAAAAATATTCAATAAACAAAAATTTAAAAAGTTAAATTTTTAAATTAATTTATTCTGTAATGATAAAATAGCATTATCCGGTGATTAAAAATATAAAAATGTTCTTGAAAAAAATTTAGGATTTTAAAAGACAAAATTTTCATTTTATGAATTTTTTAATTTAACAATTAAATATTTTTATTGAAAATTAAAAAATAAAAGAAAGTCCAGCAATATTAGGAGACAAAAAAAAGAAGAAATTTTTTTTTTAAATTTTTAAAACTAAAAAAATAATCTTTTTACCAAAAAGTTGAAAAATAAAGTTTTTAAAAAATATCCAATAAACAAAATTTAAAAAGTTTAAATTTTTAAAATTAATTTATTCTGTATTACGAAAAATAGCATTATCTGGTGATTAAAAAATAAAAAATATTTTTGAAAAAAAATTTAGGATTCGAAAAGACAAAATTTTTCATTTTTATGAATTTTTTAAATTTAAAAAATTAAATATTTTTATTGAAAATTAAAAAATAAATAAGTCCTGCAATATTAGGAAGACAAAAAAAAGATGAAAACTTTTTATTTTTAAATTTTGAAACTAAAAATAATCTTTTTACCAAAAAGTTGAAAAATAAAGATTTTAAAAAATATCCAATAAACAAAAATTTAAAAGTTTAAATTTTTAAAATTAATTTATTCTGTATTTATGAAAAAATAGCATTATCCGGTGATTAAAAAAATAAAAAATGTTCTTAAAAAAATTTGGATTTGAAAAGACAAAACTTTTCCATTTTATGAATTTTTAAATTTAAAAATTAAATTTTTTTATTAAAAATTAAAAAATAAAATAAAGTCTTGCAATATTAGGAAGACAAAAAAAAGATGAAAACTTTTATTTTTAAATTTTGAAACTTAAAAAATAATCTTTTTACCAAAAAAGTTGAAAAATAAAGATTTTAAAAATATCCAATAAACAAAAATTTAAAAAGTTTAAATTTTTAAAATTAATTTATCTATATATGAAAAATAGCATTATTCGGTGATAAAAAAATAAAAAAAGTTTTTAAAAAAATTTAGAATTTTAAAAGACAAAATTTTTAATTTTTATAAATTTTTAAATTTAAAAATTAAATTTTTTTTGAAATTAAAAATAAAATAAAGTCCAGCAATATTGGGAAGACAAAAAAAAGATGAAAACTTTTTATTTTTAAATTTTGAAACTAAAAATTAATCTTTTTACCAAAAAGTTGAAAAATAAAGATTTTAAAAAATATCCAATAAACAAAAATTTAAAAAGTTTAAATTTTTAAAATTAATTTATTCTGTATTTATGAAAAACTAGCATTATTTGGTGATTAAAAAAAATAAAAATGTTCTTGAAAAAAAATTTAGGATTTCAAAATACAAAATTTTTCATTTTTATGAATTTTTAAATTTAAAAATTAAATTTTTTTATTGAAAATTAAAAAATAAAATAAAGTCCTGCAATATTCGGAAGACAAAAAAAAAGATGAAAACTTTTTATTTTTAAATTTTGAAACTAAAAAATAATCTTTTTACCAAAAAGTTTAAAAATAAAGATTTTAAAAAATATCCAATAAACAAAAATTTAAAAAGTTTAAATTTTTAAAATTAATTTATTCTGTATTTATGAAAAACTAGCATTATTTGGTGATTAAAAAAATAAAAATGTTCTTGAAAAAAATTTTAGGATTTGAAAA